>NW_012267434.1:1004461-1030410 GCF_000151885.1 Dipodomys ordii
TTAGCCCACTTATTTATTGGGCAGTTGTTTCTTTGAGGATTTGTTGTTGGGGGATTTAATTTTTTGAGTTCAAGGTATATTTTAGATATGAGACCCTTGTATGTTGTATGGCTAGTGACAAGATGCAAACATAAAGGGGATCTAAACAGGGAAAGGTGAAGTAAAACTCTCTCTTTTTGCAGATGACATTATCTTGTTCAACAGCTGGTTCAATATACACAAATCAATTAATAAAATTCATCACATCAACAACAGCAAGAATATAAACCACATGGTCATCTCAATAGATGGAGAAAGAGAATTTGACAAGTTCCAATACCCCTTTATTATGAAGGCTCTAGAAAAATTAGGAATCCAGGGAACATTCCTCAGTACAATAAAGACTGTATGTGACAAACCTACAGCCAGCATTATACTTAATGGTGAAAAACTAAAGCCATTGCCTCTTAACTCAGGAATGAGACAAGGATGTTCCCTCTCTCTTCAATTTAGTATTAGTGCCTACCTTCAGCACTAAAACAAGATGCAAACATAAAAGGGATCCAAATAGGGAAAGATGAAGTAAAACTCTCCCTCCTTGCGGATGACATAATCTTGTATTTAAAGAATCCCAAGGATACTACTCCCAAGTTACTCAAGCTGATTCAATACTTTGGCAAAGTAGCAGGGTATAAAATTAACCCTCAAAAATCAATGGTTTTTCTGTATGCCAACATTGAGAAAAGCGTGGCAGAAATCAGGAAAGGAACTCCATTTGTAATTGCTCCACAAAAAATAAAATACCTAGGAATTAAATTAACCAAAGAAATGAAAGACCTCTATGATGAAAATTTTTAAAACCTGAAAAAGGAAATAAAAACAGAATGTAGAAAGTGGAAAAACCTCCCATGCTCCTGGATTGGAAGGATCAACATCGTGAAAATGGCAATACTTCCCAAAGCTATCTACAAATTCAATGCAATACCTATAATATTCCAACCTCATTCTTCAAGGAAATAGAAGAAGCAATCCAAAAATTCATATGCAACAATGAAAGACCCCAAATAGCAAAAACAATCCTTAACAGATAGAACAGTGCTTGAGGAATATCAATACCAAATTTCAAACTTTACTACAAAGCCATAGTAATCAAAACAGCTTGGTACTAGCACAATAACAGACCTCAGTACCAATGGAAAATAACTGAAAACCCAGAAATGAACCTACAGACATATAGCCACCTAATCTTCGATAAGGGAGGTAAAAAAATAGAATGGAAGAAAGACAGCCTCTTCAGTAAATGGTGCTGGCAAAGCTGGTTAAATCACTTGTAGAAATCTCAAGCTAAGTACTTACATATCTCCCTGCACCAGAATCAACTTCAAATGGATCAAAGATCTCAGTGTCAAAGCAGACACTCTGAAAACATTACAGGAGGGAATAGGAGAAACCCTAGGTCTCTTTGGCGCAGGCCGAAATTTTCTTAATAGAGACCCAGAAACACAACAAATCAAAGAAAAGTTGGACAAATGGGATTGCATGAAATTGCAGAGCTTCTGCATGGCAAAGGACATAGCTAGCAGGATCAATAGAAAGCCCACGATTGGGAGAAGATCTTCACTAGCCATTTACCCTTCTTATGCTGCATACTCACCAAGCATGAAGAATACTTCAGCAGGGACATGGAGTGAGCACTGTGACCGCTAGGCGTCAGTAGTTCCATTCTCCTCATTGCACAAATGCCCTGGATTTCAAAAGCATGAAACAACTAGAGGAGGTGCATTTGATTGGCTAAACTGAACTTTTCTCCACACATCTTAGAACAAGACCAAAGACGTGAAGGAAGCTCCCCTGAGAAGAGGTTTGGAATCATTATAACTCATCTCAAGACTGAGAGCTCACGATGGAGAATATGTTGCAGTGCATATTCCTGATCTTGTGGCTTCAGCTTGACTGTAAGTGAGAAATTAAGAGATGAGAACCCCAGGGTAGTTTCATCCAACCTGAGGAGTAGAGGGAGGTATTCAGTCTCAGCTCCTCCAAAGTCTTCTATTGGAAATGTATCAAAACTCTGAACTGTAGACATTTTGTCATTTTGATTTTCTCCTCCTGAACAGGGCTGCATGGGAAAGATGAGGTGGAGCAGAGTCCTGAGAGCCTGAGCCTCCAGGAGGGAGGGAGTGGCAGCCTCAACTGCAGTTACACCACCAGCAATTTCAGAGGACTTCTGTGGTACAGGCAGGATGCTGAGAGAGGCCTCACATTCCTCTTCAGCCTATATTCAGCTGGGGATGCAAAGCAGAAAGACAGACTGGGAGCCACATTATCAAAAAAGGGAAGCTTTTTGCACATCACCAGTGCTAACCTTGAAGACTCAGCCACTTACCTATGTGCTGTGTATGCACAGTGTTCCCCAGGCACCTGCTGACTGCACTGAAACCCTGCAGCAGGGTTCTGAAAAACAGACAGAGGTGTCTCTGCTGCTTTCCTCAAAATTTAGCACCCAGAGATGTTACAATTCATTCCATCCAAGTCCTAGATTGCTCTCTGTCCATGGTCATAGTCAATTTGCTCTTCACAATGGATAAATGCTTTCTTCTCAGGAACTCAGAGGTGAAAGCTGAGATATGGAGGGTCAAGGTTTCTAAGGCTCATTTGTGAGGGAATGCACAATTACACACACTTCCCTTAGAGAATATTGATTCTCTCACAATATTGTGCCTACATGGTAAGTAAATCTTTTCTCTTTTAATAATCTCCTACAGCAGCCAACATGGCTATCATATCAGAATCAAAATCAAGTAAATTATCTATAATCTGACCCTTTACTTCCTCAAGTCCAGTTCTCCAGGCCCACTTGAATCTGTCCTCTCTCAGCATCTTTCCAAGGGAAGCTACCTAGAACACCAGGGATTTGTGGCTAATTTTGTCTGCAATATCAGTAGTCTTTTCTCCTTTCCTTTAAAAATGCTTCTATTTTAATTTAAAAATGCATATTTATTTACAACATTAAATAGCAATATGCATTTGGCACCAGCCCAGTGCAGACAGCAAGCTGGGCTGCCCAATGATAATTCTCAGGTGAGGGGTCCAACACTTACCCCAATACTTTGTAAAGCAATTTTCCAACACATATAATAAAGTACACAAAACATAAGCTTATTGCTGAATAAAATTTTATGCTAGTTTTTATCTATATAATACCTCTGTATCTATATGTTGAAACTTTCTATTATTGAGATTTTCATGGCTCCTTCCAACTCCACAGCTCTCTCCTCTACCGCATTCACTTGAACTCCATCATCAGCTCAAACTCTATAGGCCTGTAATCAGAGTCATCCTGTACTTACAATCATGACCACCTTCTATCACTTAGCAAAATCTCTACAATTCATTGAGGCTGTTGTGTGCATCAGTTCTTTTTTCTTTTTTTTTTAATGGCAGTACTGAAGATGGAACTCAGAGCCTTGTACTTCCAAAAGATGTATCTATTTCTGGGCTGTAATCCTCTTATGTTTCCTTGTGTTGCTGAAAATGACAGACCTGTCCCACCACATCTAGTCATCATGCTTCCTTTTACCCGGAGCTTCAGTTTTCCCACTATGAGCAGACATTTTAAGTGGGATGGAGGCTTATGAACTTTCATGCCCTTACTGGCTTCTAACTTCAATCACATAATCTCTACCTGCTGCACAACTGGAATTCAGACATGATCCATTATACCTAGTTCACTCTCGTCTCTAGAATTATTGAATAGAGATCCTTAAAATAAATACACATCAACTTATTTGTACATTCCCCTTGGAACAGACATTTGCTGTTGGATTATTTAGTTTGGTGCCATAATGAGAGAAGCAGCAACAAGCATACATTAGGTTGTGGTATAGATATGAATTCATTACCTTTGGCAATTGAACCAAAATGGATGTATGAGGACTTACAATACACATGTGTTTAGGATTAGTGGTTATAAAAATATATATTCCAAAGAGGTGAGCCAATTAAATTCTCATCAACAACACATGGATTTCCAGAAGCTGACTATCCTCATCAAAATTAGATCTATTTTCTTTACTTTTAAATGAAGACTGGATTTTTATTAATTTAACTACAGAAAGATAGGGATGTTAAACAACGGAACATGTGGCACCTCCAAGCAAGAATTTTGGCATCTTGGCAGTTCTAGCCTAGCCCTTGTCTCAGCCAAGGTGTTCCTCAAGCCAGGGAGGGCGACTGCTGAGTCACACACAGACCTCTCACACTGTCCAAAGGAACCTCCTAGTATAACAATTATGCTCTGTAAAGATGAGCCCATTCATCTAAGTAAAGGATGAGAATCATGTTGACAGACCTCTATTAGGAAGCTGAATTCTCTACATTTGAAAATTGGACATTGGAGGCTATTGATTTGGATCATGTCCATTTGATGGATATTTCAAAACCCAAATCTCCTGCGTTTGTTGGAACTCCATTTCCCCTTATGTCTGATGTAGTGTTGTAGGAGTGGACTTAGTTAATTAATGATTTCAGATCAACAGAACCTGTCAACCTGCAGATTTTTATTCCATAATGTGTAGGTGTGGAAGTTCACAAAACAGTCTTCATAGAGGCCTGTTGGGTAGTTCTGGCTGGGTTCACTGCAGACAAAGGTGATGTCATGGCCATGTATCTTGATTGCATGATGGTGACACCAGGTGGTTGCAGTGGAGGAGCAATTTGGTCAACAGTTGGTATTTTTATGGCTGCTGGGTGGCAGAGAAAACCATTGCCAGATTATTGTCCACTTAAGATCCCTAAGGTGGGATGAGGTATGCCTCTTGAATTGGCTGGATGGCCAGTATTAGAGCCTGATTCATGCATGGGCAGGAACTATGCAAAGTATATTGTTGGAGTCTTTCAAGGTGGAAATAATGCACTGTGTGTCAGATGGTCAGAAGCAGGAGGTGGTTCCTGGTTCAACTCAGAAAGATCAGAGGAGAGTGAAAGAAGGAAGCCTTTGATGGTGGTGGTATATCTATAGCATTATAATTGTTCATGAATGATTTAGTTGGTGAAGTATGGTCTCCAGGATGGGGATAATGACTGGTCCCATGTTAGGAAGGACCAAAGGACCAGCACACATGGGGATAAAAGCACTGTGCTGCTATATATCAGGGATGATGTTTGGGGTCAAATGGTTAAAAACTAGAGAAGGGCGAGACAAGCTACAGGTGAATTGGTAGGGACTGGCGCTGTGACAAGCTGCTCCTGCTGAGAGTTATAGGTGATTTGGGGAAGTAAATAGGGGTATAGTGTAGCGGAGCTGTTGAGTACTGGTCCAATTAGAATGCATCCCTGTTGCAGGCTATAGAGATCTGGGGAAACTGACAATGGTCAGAGCTGGAGAATAGGGAAGATCTGAAAATGACCACCTCAGAAGGTAGTGTGTTATCCACATAGCTGGCTGCGTGGTCGCATGATTAGATACCTTGGGAAGTGCATAACAAATACAATGCTGGTGGTGCCAGTGTTTACATTATTCCTGGTTGGTTGGAATACAGGGTCGTAGGAAAGAAGTGATGGTAAATGTGCACACATAGAAGTAGGGGATCCTTTTGTATAGGAGGCAAATGTTTAGAGAGTGGTGCTTTGGGAAAGAGAGAAGTAGGAGAGATGACAGCTCTGGATGTATGAGAATGTATCATTTAGAACCCCCAAGTTAGATGCAGTGGGTACAGGGAAGAAGATGGTGTGCAAAAGGAGCCAAAGGGGAACTAGATGTTGTAGGTGTAGTGCTTGATGAGAGTGTTGACAGGACCTCAGGCCCGCAGCAGCCAGTTTGTCCACATTGGTGGTGTTGAAAAGAGCTGGAATCCTGAAATAGACAGGGACGGGTCCCTGCATGAGGTGAAGGAAAAGAAGAGGCAGTATTGATGTTCTGCCATCACCTCTGTTCTACCCTCCAAGGCTTCTAAGATTTCCTTTCCATGGTGAAGTTTGAGACCTGGGAATGTCATGGACATGCAATGGGGTACCTATAGGAGACATATGGACATCCTTGGAAAAAAAAATCTTCTGGGGACTAGTACAGCATCCCTTGAGAAGCGTCTTTCCTGATGTTCCCAGACTACATGGTGATTTTTTACCATTGCTAAGTTGACCCCTCTTCTCAATGGTCTGTCCCTTACCCTCTTCCTGAATTTTTATCTCCCCTTAGAGATCTTCTCGACCTTTGGCTTCTGTGTCTTTTGCGTGAGGAGAACAGCGATGACATGACTCCTTAAATGTGAGCAATGGGCTCAGGTATTGAAATCAGAAGTGTGGAACTACATAGAGAAGAAGGAGAAAAAGGAGGCCTCATGATTCTGGGGTTTCAACATCTCTGAGTAGCCAATTGGCAGTACAGGTATCATTTGCTGGAGTTGTTGTTGTTGTTGTTTTGTTGATGTTGTAGCCAGTCCTATCTAGATGCCAAACAGACATGCCATAGAGGGGACTCTGTGGCCTCTGGTAGAGGGCACTTCCTGAAGAAGTCACCTACCTGAGATCTGGGTTGACCATCTCCAAATAGGCTAGTCTGTGCTGTAAACCCTCCTAGATAAGGTTTGGTAGCTAGGCCTACAATTGTATGTACTGCGAACTTTCCCATTACAGGAAACTGTGTGAGAATAGTCAGCAAAAGCAAGAAGAAATGACTAGAGCTATCCCTTTTCCATTTTCTGGTAGCTATGGTCACACTGCTCAGTGTGGCCCTTCCTGACATCACCTGGCACATTCCACAGAATAAGTGTGCATGCACCCTGTGGAAGCAAGGCCGGTACAATTCAAAATGCTGCGAAAGCCATCCAAGGACCAGTAGACCAAAGGCTATCCACGGGATTTGTAGCTTCTGGGTTCTTCCAGCTATCCTTTGCAGGTATTGGCACCAAAAGGTGACTCTCTGGTCCTGTGTTTGACCAATATGTCTAGCAACACAGGACGGCCTTGAGCTGGGTGCACTGCTACCAGGACCAAGGCAACTGGTCCTCTAAGGTTTCTGGTTCTGAGAAGAGGATAGTGTGACATAAGCAGACTGGTTGCTGCAATGCCCAACATCTTTTTGTAGCAGACAGGTTAATTAACATTTAAGTCCTACACCCTTCTTCTAGTGCCACAGGTGTTCATGCCCCAGACAGACTCTGGACTCAGACTAGGTGGGTCATGCTCTGCACCCATCCACCTCCTTGTAATTAAAGCATCCTCCATTTTTCTAGTCTATCCACAACCCTCATTCACCATTTCTTATCTATAGTGAGCTTGAGCACTGTCTGGAAGAGTCATGAAAAGTCAAAGGCCCATATTCCAGGCTCTTCAGGAGGGATGGAGTACCAATGGTCAGTGCAGCTTCATTTCCCGTCTCTCTTGGATTGAACCTTGCAGAATATATATTTGTTGGTCGGAAGAATTCAGCTATGCAAACTTTATAAAAGATCTATTTGGGTTTGTGCTCAATAAATTCACTACCATCATATTACATATAAATATGGAGCCAGGTTTCTGGTCTTCATGGATTGGGTCTAAAAATTAAATGCATTGAGCTGGGAAGGTGGCTCAGTGGTAGAGCGCTTGCCTTGCATGCTTGAGGCCCTGGGTTTGATTCCTCAGCACCACATAAGCAAGAAAAAAAAGCCGGAAGTGAAATTGTGGCTCAAGTGGTAGAGTGCTAGCCTTGAGCTGAAGAGCTGAGGGACAGTGCCCAGGCCCAGAGTTCAGGCCCCATGACCGAACCCCCCCCAAAAAAATTAAAAGCATTATTGATTTGCTAACAAAGAGTGGAATAATATGTTGGACTAAATTAAAATCCACATGTTTTACACACCATGAGTATACCAGTTGTATCAACTCTGAACATTACTGTTCCTTTAATGTAACTATGGAACTCCTATGCTCAAGAGAAGAATCATTTTCTTGGAGTGATAAGAGCAATACATATGATTTTCCTAAAAACTGTAAATATCAGAAAGATATGAAAGGTTCACACACACACGGCATTCTCTAGGTTGGATGTTGTTGCTTTGACTTTATTCATTCAGTTGATTTTCTCTCATGAATTATTTTGAAACCTCATGGAGAGGTTTCAAAACCCAGAGTGACAAAAAGCTATAGAAGTATTTACATGTATATATATATATATATATATATATATATATGCATACATGTGTTTGTGTACATACATATGAATGTGTATATTTATATAGATTTTTTAAATAACATACATACATACATATGCATATGTGTTTGTGAGTATTTTTTGTTTCCTTCTTGAGACCAGTCTCAGTAGTCCTAGAATGCACAATCCTTCAGCCTCGGGCTCCAAGGGCTGGGACATCAGGTGTGTATCTCTAAGTCCAACTTAATTGTTTCAATTTACAAAATAAATGGAAGATAACACTTTAAACATTTCATATATAAAAAGTAAGTTTGACTCTTCTAATAAGAATCTTTTCTTACTATATCAGAAAATATTTGGACATATATTCCTAACTCTGAGATGAATAGGACACGAAAAGTTTTATTTAGCCCCAAATTCTCTTTTAAAAATTAAGAAGTATTTCAGAGCCATTTTACTCTTCTGAGAACCAGAAGTAAGTTAGAATTGTTAAAATTAAACACAATTCTAATTTTCACTTTGGGTTTTTTAGCTTATATCAATAGTGCCATGGGGGTTCATTAGGATAATTCTACAAATAATTTAGATAAATCTTCAGGTATATTGCATATATTGTCCTTTGAAGAAGTTCATCACTCTGGTACATTCCCTTTGCCTCTTTTCTTGTCATACTACTTTATCATTGTTTTGTGAGTTTCATTAGGCTATCTTCATGTGTATATGTGTCATGTATTTAAATCTTCTTTACCTCTCAATATAATCTCCTTCTGCCTATTCAATCCTGTTATCACTACAAGTCTCCTTTTTACACACATATTTCATTATCAGCAGCAGCAACATAATAACCATCACGATTATCATATTTATTTTAGGTTTACTTTCTACTTGATAAAAAATGTGATATTTTGTTTTATCACATTCACTGTGATGATTTCACAATTGTATACATTTTCCTTCAAATATCAAACTTTTGTTCTTCTTTATGGCTGAAAAATACTGCATGAAGTATATACCACATTGTCTTGATCCATTCTTCAGTTGTTGGGCACTTAGCCTAATTTGCATTATGAAAAATGCAAAGACAAGCATAAATGTGGAAGTGTCTGTCTTGAAAATTTAATTACATTTAGAGATATGTGCCAGGGTATTAAATGAGGTCTCATTTTAGTTGTTTGAGGAACTTGCATATGAATTTCTGTAGTCGTCTCACTGGCTTACATTCCCATCAATGGTGTATGAGAGTTCTTTTGCCCTGCCTCCCCATGGGTATTTCCTTGATGATTGCCACAACTGGGGTGAGAATTGCAATGTCATTTTGATGTGTATTTCCTTACAGCTGTGATTAATATTTCTTGGTATATTACCATTACCATTTCTTCTGAGAACTATCAGTTAATTCATTTGCTCATTTAATAATTACATAATTTGTCTTTTGGCGCTTTTTCTTGAGTTCTTTGTATATTATAAATATGAATGGTTTATGTGGTGAATAGTTCCCAAAGATTTTCTTTCATTCTATAGGCTGTTTCTTCATTCTGTTCTGTATTTTGATGTACAAATTCTTTGTACTTTGATGCAGTAACATTTTTCACTTCTTGCTTTTATTTTCCGTACTAGATTCCTATCCAGAAAATAATTGCTCATGCTTATATCTTCCAATTTTTTCCCAAAGTTATGGTGAAATTGTGTCAAACTAATATACCACATGATTTCCACTTAAGAGAGGAGAATTTAATGGCAAGGGAAGTAAAGAAATAGAAATATATTTTGTTCTCTCAAAATTTTGAATTGAAGCAATGTACAAGGAGTACACATCTATTAAAAACCAAACTTATTTGTGTATTTTTTATTTCTTTACTCTTATTTCTAAGCATAGGTAGTCTATATTAAGGTCATTTTGTGCATTGAAATCATTATAAATTGTCTTGACATTTGTACCTTCCATTGTACCTTCCATTTTCTCAGGAAGGTACAGGGATCTTCACATATGCTTAGATATTTATTTCAGTAAGAAACAGGTAATGAGGGAAGACTTCATAAGCTGATGTTTCTTAGAAGATTCTGTTATAGGAGTTTGACATTTAATACAGAGAACTAAGCAGTAATCTACCAAATCTTTCTTCAAAGATAAGAAACCTAGCAATCAATACCATACATACTATGGTATTAAAATAGCTGACAAGCTGCCACCTCTATGTCAGCTGGCACTCAGAAAGACAACCTTGATTTTCTATCCATAATTTCATCTTTGCTGTGTTACTCTTTAGTGACAACTACAGTTACAGAAACTTGATAAAGGGATATATTCATGTGTAAAGGGAATTTAATTAATATCTATTTGAACTAAATAAACAGAACTGTGCTTAAGCAGTGTTCCAAGACTTGACTCATTGGCTAATAGGTGAGAGGAATATCCATGGCTGGAGAATGTAGTAAAATACAGTCATAAAGACGAATGATACTTTCAAGAGTCATTTTTATTTATTCAGTGGTAAGAATTGAGCATAGGGCCTCACTAATGCTAGGCAAGCACTCTACTACTGAGCAAATCTTCAGCTCAAGAAAATTAAGGAATAGAGATAAAATATGGTGGTACAGAATAGAGATAAAGTATGGTGGTGCAGGGGATTATCCCCTATCTGAAATGCTTGCACCTGAGGTGTTTCTGATCTAAGATATTTTCAAATTTCAGAATATTTAGAAATATGGAAAGAAATTTCTTGGGGATGGGACTCAAGAAGAACATGGAACAAAAATAAGCATTTTTGTTCCCAAAAACATGTATGCACATAACGTGAAGTTAATTTTATACTACAGTTCATGCATTTTGACTGTAACATGTCACATGACATGTTGTGGAACTCTGCTCTTTCAAGGTCATATCAATTGCTCAAAAAACTTCTGATTTTGGATCATTTTAGATTTGGGATGTTTGAGTTAAGAGATTACCAACCTGTATTACCATTTTAAATATGAAAGAAATGAAGATTCCAAAGACATAACTCTACGAATTCTGAAACTTTATTTGGGGATTACCAGTTTGATATCTATAGCTCATAATATTAGCAAAGAACATGTATGAATAAAGTTTACTCATTGTTTTTTTCCAAACACAGTTAAGAGTACATGCGCATAAAGCTTTAAAACTTTAAAAATCATAGAAAACTTTCCTAACCCTGTGATAATGACTTTAAGTGGTTTAGTTAATCTAATTTTGTAGCACAGAACAATGGACTTACAACAGATTTGGCTAACCTTCCATCTGTGATTACAAACTCCTGGCTTCACTGATTCTCTGAAGCTCTTTCATTCTGCCTAAACCAATTGGAACCAATTGGTGTGCAGCCAGCTATGTAAGAAATGGAAGCTGTAAGCTAAATCTTGAACAATATCACCCTGTAAGTAAGGACCACGGTATTTTGGAAGCTAAAATTCAAACACCAAAGGATCAAAACTGAGCTACAGCTAATTCTATAGGTACTATAGGGACTCTAAATTTCCCTATTGATCCCCTTCCAAACTCCCCACCACATAAACAAGTAAGCTCTGAAATGCTATGAACTTTGTGGTTTCACTGCTGAATCCTCAAGAATTAGCACAGCTTAGGTCTTCATAGTGGCTCAACAGTGGCTGAATGAGTGAAGATGCATTCTCCAAAACTGTAAGAGTTGATTGATGTTTTTAAATCATTCCCTGGCTTCCACTCTCTTCCTCTGCAGATATTCAAAACCTCAAGCCCCACCCAGAACTACTGACTCATAATTTGCATTTTCAACACACTTTCTCCTGAAGCACTGCTATAAATAGCATAAACTTCACTTTAGTGCACCTCAGATAATAAAACCTCTAAAACCACGCTGTAGAACCCAAGCTAAAATGACCCTTAAGTATCTGGCAATGGGTGCTCTTAGCAATGGGAAGACAGGAAGAGCCAGTAATTAGGGGCTAGGATTTGCTCTTTCTAGGCTTATCTGATTCAAGTCTCCCCCCTCCATTTCTCACTGTCTTCAATTCCCTTGTCTGTCCCCTCCCTTTGCTCACTTCCTTGTTTCCAGAATGACATCACCTCAAGGAGTCAGCATAGAATCAACTTTTCTGTTCTAATTAACTTTTTTAATATTCAGAATTACTAGACAAACCCTATAGAAAACTAAAGCAAAACAGTCACTTGCTTTATCCTCTCTCCCTCCACCTATCTTCCTTCTGGGTAGCCTCACTGCCCCTCCTCCTGCAGCTCCTGGAAAGGAAAAGACTCTTGAGTTTGTGTTCACTGAGCAACTGACATGGGCAGGTGCATTAGGTTAGATTATGTGATTTCACCAACACCAACAGAGAACAAGGTGTAGTATCATGTGAGCTTCTCCAAAAGTATCCTTCTAAGTAATTTTAGAGGATCATTGTGGTTATAACTATGTATCAAATATGAGGAAAATGCATTCACAAAAAAAAGAACAAAAGGAAAACTGTGAGGCTATACAACAAAATTGTTATGGAACATAGGAACTTGTAACCTAATCTTAAGTAACCAAGACTGTGCTCCTTAAACCCCATCTGCCTTCCATTAGATTCCCATACTGCACTCTTCTTCTACACATTTCTACTTTGTAACATTTTTGTTGCAAGAGGGGGACTTGAGCTCAGTAATTGATGCTTCCTCCATTGGCTGGCACTCTACCAACTGAGTCAAGCCTCCAACCCTACCTTGTATTGTGGAACTTAATTGACCATTGTTTTCATGTGACAACACCTACTACATATCCTTCTTGGGTTTGAGTGAGATTTCACCATGACTGTGTGCATCAGTCTAATTATACACTACCACAGACTGGGTAAATTTTAACAAAAAACCCTTTATTTTGTCTAATTCTGGTCTAAGAATTCTATTTTCCTTAAAGAATGGAAACTTGCCTAAGTGTACCATCAGGACCTACTCTAAAATTAACTATATTTCATTAAAATATTACAAGTAATATTGATTATGTGCTATGGATGCTGGTAGCAAAGTCATTCTAGGGGATGTAAATCTAAAGCTCGATCAAGATTTTTTATTTTATATTACTATTATTATTATTATTAAATAGTTGTGCAAATGGGTTACAATTCCTTACAAGTATCAATGATTTTTTTGTTGTTGTTGGTCATGGAGCTTGAACTCTGGGCCTGGGTGCTGTCCCTCAGCTCTGCAGCTCAAGGCTAGAGCTCTACCACTTGAGCCACAGTGCCCACTTCCAGCCTTTTCTGTGTATGTGGTGCTGAGGAATCGAACTCAGGGCCTCATGCATGAGAGGCAAGCACTCTACCACAAGCCATTTTCCAAGCCCCGTATCAATGATTCTTAACCTATAATGTAAATATCCTCTGGATTTTTTTAATTTATTTTTTATTGTGAAAATACTGTACAGAGAGGTTACAATTACATGGGCAAGATAATGAGTACATTTCTTATCAAGCCCATCCCTTCCCAACCTCCCCTCCCTCCCCACCCAATCCTCCCCCTCCCACCAAACACTTTATAAGATTATTTCTTTGTTGCTTTGTATGTCCCTCCCCCACAGTATAATCCCTGCTTTCGGTATAGTTTGTGGAGGGGAAGGGGAAAAACAAGTCATTTAAATAAGGATGCAGGTGGACCCATTGCAACAATGAGAAGTGCAAGTTGTCATGTCGAAATTGATCAAGATTTTTAAAATCACTATTTATTAGTTAATGACTGTGTATCTGAATAGTCAAATATATTGAAATTATTGAAGTTCTTCATTTCTTCATCTATAAAATGAATGACTGAACATATGTATCCTTGTCTTTACTCTCTGAATTTCTAGAGACCTTCCACATTCCAAATGCTAGTGGAAACTTCCTTCTGTATCTGGAATAAAGGTTTCCATGTAGGTAATCATCTTTCGTTGGCTTTTAGCTTGTTTAGATGTATTTTATTATACAATTTTGATGATTACATGCTGCTCAGAACCAAAGCTCAGCTGAGGCCATTTAAGAAGGGAAAAAATTTCAATATCATTCTTATTTCCCCACTTGCTCACAAGTCTCTAATTCCCAGGTGTGTGTTTGTATATGCATGTGTATTCATGTATATGTAGATATATGCATGCAATGGAGCATTACACAAAAATCAAAAAATGAAACTAAATTATTTGTAGGAAAATTGAAGAAACTGGAGATGCTATATTAAGTATAACAAACCAGTCTCAGAAAGAAAATTTCTGTATTCTTTTCTAATTTGTGGAATCTAGATTTAGAAAATAAAAAGACTTATAAGAACATGTCTTAAATGGTAGAGGGCATGTCTAGCAAGGGAAGTCCCTGAGTTCAAACCCCAGTACTGTTCTCCAAAAACTATCCTGGAGACATTATTCAAGTTGCAGAAGACAAACAATACCCTGAGTTCGAATTTCAGTGCTAACTTAATAAATAAATATATAAGAGTATATATAAAATTTCTTTGATCTATTTCCACATTCAGTATCACTCTAAAATTTATAATTATACAATGAATATGAAACATCACCTTGATACTATCTTATTATTTGTTATCATAAAGGATATTTTATGTTCTTTAATTATAGTTTGAAGTTTCCCACCATTGTATTTAATATAATTTCACCAAGTTGATTTCTACATATTTTACCTGGTTATATATGTTCAGTTGAATTTCTTTTATATACCTTTACTAGTATTTCAAGAGCAAAAAAAGCTTTGTAAATTGCATTGATTATTATGGTAAGAATTTCCAACCTACAAATACAGAAAATTTTGCAATGTATTTTTACTAGATTTGCGGTTAAACTTTATTTATATAACTAGCCTAAACTTAAATCTAAAGTAAAACTAGTAGCAAAATAAAAATGTTCAGTCTTGTCTAGCAAGAAGGATGATAAAGAGAATTCTTAAATATAAAGTTTTTCATTGGGATATTTATATTAATTAATGAAAAAGCATAGCCACTATATCAACAGTAAAATAGTAGGATTTATTTAAACATCTATTGACTTAATTACCTTTTATTAAAACATCATTCTATTAAAACATTCCTTATACTATGAACAATTTGACTTAGAAGATTAATAAAATTCTAGCATGAAGAACTAAGTTTCTACACTCTATGATTTATGGTCTATAACAGTCTTATTCATACATTATTATGCTCTTCAGGGAGACACTGTGGAGGACAAACTCAATTGTCCCTTTGTTTTGCCTCTGGCTTTCATGGTATCTCTTTAAAAAAAAGCACTTGATGCTATCATATGAATTAATTTTCAGTGTTGCACAACTCACAATCCTTACACATGGGGGTTTCCTAATTCTATCTCTCGCATCAACTGTTTTTTTGTCAGTCATGGGCCTGAACTTTGGGCCTGTCCCTCAGCTCTTCAGCTCAAGGTAAGCACTCTATCACTTGAGCCACAGCACCACTTCTGGCTTTTTCTGCTTATGTGGAGCTGAGGAATCAAACCTCATGCATGTGCGGCAAGTACTCTACCACTGAGCCACCTTCCCAGCCCTCTCAACAACTTTTTAAGCTCTGAAATTAGAATGTCTGTTTTTGGCTGGTAATTGATTCTGTATTTTAAAATTCTTTTATGTTTGCACTCAGAAGATATAGATGTGATAATAACTATTAAAGTAAAGCACTTTTCTACAGATTTCAAAACTAATTCAAGTTGTGGTAAATGATGGATAACATAACAGTTAACCCTACCAATTCTTTTAGATTATTGTCTAAGAGTAAATATGAATTGTGTGTTCATAGGGTTGTGCAATAATACCTATCTAGTATTCGTTCATCTTGTAAACTGAAACACTCTGCTATACTTTATTCTTACACTCTGCTCCTTTGGATCTACTATGCCTTCTCCTCATATATAAACACAAGGATGCAGCCAATTATCCAGAATTTCCCTCTAGTGTAGTTCAATGTAGGTTCTGGCAATGTTGTTTGAAGGATGGTGGATATGAAAAGGGATGTGTGAACCAAAACAGTATCTGGGTCTGAGAATCTCACTTAATTTTCCCAAGTAATTATTAACAGATTGTCTCTGGATTCATGAGCCCCTTTGTCTGAATCTGTGGAGATTGATTACCAGGAAAAAGTATTGGCTAGGACTCTATGTAAAAAGCATCCTTCATGATCAAGAGACATTGAAATACATATCTGTGGCCTGGATCTCACAACTTGTCACCTTGTCTAGAGCTGAACTGTAGAGGAAGAAGACATCAATCCCAGACCATTTTATAAGAAGTTAGTAATTTAATTTATGGTGTTCTTCTGCATAGGATTCACGCCTTTTCTATGAATGACTATGAAATTCAGAAGTTCTGATTTGAGTACTGATTATGAAGAGTAGATTTTCTCTCTGAAACACCTTTGCAAAAACTTGGCATTCCAGATGAGCACAGGAGATTCATATCCCTAAATCCAAGCTATTCAGGAGGCTGAGTTCTGAAGATGAAGGTTCCAGGCCAGCCAGGAAAAGACCGAGAGACTCTTATCTCCCATTTAGCACCAAAATTCCAGACATGGAACAATGATTTAAAAGGTAGATCTCTAGACTTGAGCACAAAAGCCCAGAGACAGTGCCTAACCTCTAAGTTTAAGGCCAAGGACTGCCACACACATAAAAATGGCATTCTTACAATTATTCCACCAAAGACCATGTATTCATATTTAGCTTAATTTGACAAATATGAATTAGGTACCCAGTAGATGTCAGTCACTGTTCTAGGTTTTGGGGAAACTGCAACAGAACAAAAACAAAAGCAAAAGCAAAAAAAGCAACAGAATCACTCCATACTGACTTCACTTTACTACTTCCTATGAGTTCAACACCAAACACTTGTAGGCATATCAGTGGATTATGGGCTAGCTGACAATAAGTGTATGACTATATAATATCCTCTTAAAATGTTAAAATATACCAAGTAATTTATGTTTTCTTGGCTACACAGACTGCCAGGAATGCTCTACACAAAAGTGTTTTCATTTCAAGTACCATCTTAAGAGAAAAATAAAAGAAAAGTAAAAGGATTAAAGAAAAATATTTTCATATTTTCAAAGTAGAGTTGAAGACTGATATATACCTTCTAAAGGATGTCAATGTTGTGGTGTAAAAATTAAAGATATGGGGGGGGAAGATGGGACGGGATGGTAAGAGGAAACAAAGGAGAGGCAACAATGCTTGATAAGATTAGCTTGCGCATGTAATTGTAACCCCTCTGTACCTCATTTTCACAATTAAATAAAGGTATTTAGGCCATTTAGAAATTAGAAGCCTCTGCTTATCGATAATGGATCATTTTTAACTTTGTTTTGTGTTCATAAAGTCAAACTGTAACTCCACTTCTGCTACTAACTAAAAGTGTGACTCCTATCTTTTCTTCTATTCCCCAAGCTTCCTGTCAACAGTCCCTAAGCAGAAGGTCCCAGCAAAAAATTTCTGGAGAGCCCATTGGCCAAAATGGACAAAGAGCCCAACTGTGCAAGCTCAAGTCTTTCCTCCTTCCCCTTCTGGTGTGAGCTGGCATTCAGAGCTGTGCTCCAGGATCCTGATCTTGAACATGGTCCTGACCTGTCAGTGTATTGTTCTTTCGCTCAAATAAAATTAAATAAAAATAAAAAACCACAGTGGTTTTGGGGTCCTACTGTCTATTAATTCCTGGGCACCCTTACAGTCAAGAGAAATTTGAAATGTACTAGTCATTGCAAACAAGGGAAACCATGGGACTTATGTTTCTTTGGGCCTGGCTTACTTCACTTAATATAATTTTTCCAAGACTTTCCACTTCCTAACAAATGGGGTGATGTCATTCTTTCTGAAAGAGGCATAGAATTACATTGTGTGTATATACCACATTTTCTTGATCCATTCATCTACTGAGGGGCTTCTGGGTTGGTTCCATATCTTAGCTATGATGAATATTGATGCCACAAACATAGTTGTGCTGGTAGCTTTAGTATAGCCTTGTTTGTGATCATTTGGATAAATGCCCAAAAGTGGGATTGCTGGGTCATAGGGGAGCTCTATGTGGGTTCTTTTGAGGAACGTCCATACTGCTATCCAAAGTGGTTGAACAAGTTTACACTCCCACCAACAATTCAGTAGGGTTCTCTTTTGTCCACATCCCCTCCAGCATCTGTTGTTGCTAGATTTCTTGATTATAGCCATTCTAACTAGGGTGAGGTAGAATTCTTATTTCCTCTTCAGAGAAGTCTCTCTTTAAGTCATTAGCCCACTTATTTATTGGGCAGTTGTTTCTTTGAGAATTTGTCATTGGGGGATTTAGTTTTTTGAGTTCTAAGTATATTTTAGATATGAGACCCTTGTCCATTGTATGACTAGTAAAAGTTTTCTCCCAGTCCATGGGTTTTCTATTGATCTTGCTAGCTATGTCCTTTGCCATGCAGAAGCTCTGCAGTTTCATGCAATCCTATTTGTCCAACCTTTCTTTGATTTGTTGTTTCTGGGTCTCTATTAAGAAAATTTCCCCCTGTGCCAAGAAACCCTAGAGTTTCTCCTATTCCTTCCTGTAATCATTTTATTTCAAGGTCTTTGGTGCATTTGGAGTTGATTCTGGTGCTAGTACATCTCTAGGACAAGCAAAGAAGGTGAAGGCTTTGTACATGTGACCATATGAGATGATATTAAGTGATATGTACCCCAAGACAGAGACAGGAGTGGTTTTTTCTTTGTTGCTATTGTTTTTAATGTATTTATAATGTACCATAACGCCTGATTTCACTATATTTGATTCCGATGCCCCGAATCTTGTATATATATTTTTGTAATTTGGGGAGGGGAAGGGATATAGCGGAATGCTTAAATGGGGGTTCAGGTCTACCCATTGTGACAATGAGATGCACAGGACACTATGCTGAAAATGAACTTTACAATGTCGGGGGTGGGGCCTGGAGGAGTTGGAGAGATAGGGAGGGAAGGGATTGTTGGGGAAAAAGAAAGGAGGTAACAATACTTGATAGGAAATAAACTCATTACCCTACTCGTGTAACTGTAACCCATCTGTACAGTATTTTTACAATAAAAAATATATTTTAAAAAGAGAATTTTGAAAGGCATTCAGTTAAGCATTCAGCACAATTCAGTCCCTGTTCACCAGAGGGAGCAACTTCATAGCACCACTCATATCCTGACTGCATTGAAGGTTAAGTTTAATCAGTTCTCTATCATTTGAACATAGTGTATGGGAAGATTATTTATGCAATACTCTAAGATGTGTGCTTCTCCAAGCTTATTAACTGTGATACTCTTACTACTTGGTAAGTAACATGCCTATTTTTTATTTATTTATTTATTTTTTATTTGTGAACATACTGTACAGAGGGGTTACAATTACATGGACAGGATAATGCGTACATTTCTTACTAAGCATTGCAGCCTCCTCCTTTGGCCTATGTTTTATTCTTTATATTGCAAGCAAAAATTTTAACCTTAAGCTTACTTAAGGTCTCTATTCACAAAGTGACACATATCTCTTTTCCCTCCCAGGAAGGACTCATGGAAATTCAGTGACCCAGACACAAGGGCAAGTGATGGTGCTGGAAGGGGCTTCCCTAAGGATAAACTGCACTTACACAACCACAGAATATCCTTCTCTCTTCTGGTATGTTCAGTATCCCGGAGAAGGTCCACAACTCCTCCTGAAAGCCATGACAGCCAATGACAAAGGCAGCCACAAAGGATTTACCGCCAGTTATGACAGAGAAGCCACCTCCTTCCATTTGGAGAAAACTGCTGTCCTGGAGTCAGACATGGCTGTTTACTACTGTGCTCTAAGTGACACAGTGACAGAAACCACAGGGGAAGCTGAACACAAACTGAGCATGACAGGTCCTAGCAGCTGAGCAGCTGTGTCAGAGATGCCTATAGCTTCAGCACATTTATCTGCTGATGAAAAATCATACAAATATCAGAGAAAAGAAACAAGAAATGGACATCCCCATGCCTCGCTGTGCAGTAGTAAAACTGAGAGCAGCATCTGGCTATTGAGTCTGAGGGACAGAAAGATGGAAAAGCTTTTAGGAGTTTCATTCAAGCTTTTCTTGTAATAACTGCTTGGGAGAGGGTGTCTTTCAGAGATCTATAAAGAGGACAGATTATTGTAATCTCCTATGTAGGTCTGGAATTTCCACAGGGAGCTGAGAGTTGTTGTGCTCATTTGTGCTCACCATTTTTAGAAAAATGTATAAAAAGTAGTTTTAATACATCTCCTCTGTGTGGTTTCCATTTAGACAGGGTGTGTAACTGTCTGTGTGTAGCAGAAGCCTTCATTTATGAGGATCCAGAACAAAACACCTGCCATTCTCAACTACACTTACCAAGTTCTCAATTGCTTTTGTTCTAGCAATATCCTGGGGAAGGATATCTCTCTTTAGTCTTAATTCCATCTACTCAGAAGAATCTAGAAGATAAAAAGTTATTGATAAACCTAGAAAGAATACAGTCCATAGTGTTCTGAACATTCCGGCCTCCCATCCTGTTGATGTACCTTCCTTCTGCACTTTGAAGATCAACATTTCCAAAACATCTGAAGGCTGAACCACATCACTCTACCTGGGCCACAATGCAGATCCAGGCCCAGTCTTAAGGTAAACAGAGAAGGTTTCTGCATTTATTTTTTCTGGAAATTATCATCAGCTTTTATTTCATGTCTTTTTATTTTAAAATTAGTGTACAGCGGGGTTACAATTAAATGAGTAAAGTAGGTTTCTGCATTTATGGTGGGATTTTTTCCTTTATAACCAGTGTCTCCTAAGAGTGTGTTTATAACATATCAACTACTTTATGTGATGAATCTGAACTTACCTCGAAGTAAATTCCTTTTTCTACTATTTCATTCTTTGAAATGATAGGCTACTGATTTCTCTGAATTTTGCCTTTTTCACAGCCCAGCCAGACCTTGTGGAAGCAAGTAACATGAAACCATCAATTAGTTCAGAACCACAAACACTCCATCTCCAGCTAAAGTCCCATCAGAAGTTAAGCCTAGTAAGACAGAAACATTTAAACTGTAACTAGTCTCCTCAGTAAGACAGGAAACATTTTAACTGTAACTGGTCTCCTCTACCCAAACAATATGTAATTGTTATAGTAGTTTAAAAAACACCTAGAAAACAGAAAAGTAAATCCTGGTATGAAAACTAAATGGTACTTTGTGTATGTGTTTATGTTTGTGTGGGGTGGAACAGTCTTGGGGTAAAACTCAAGGCCTGGTACTTTCTCTGAGTTTTTTGTTGTTTGTTTCCTACAGGGCTAGAACTACTTAAGCCACAGCTCCGCTTCTTACTTTTTTAAGGTTTGAACTGAGGCCTTGACACTGTCAGTAGACCTCTTTGTGCTCAAGGCTAGCACTCTACCACTTGAGCCACAGAGCCACTTCTGGCTTTTTTGAATAGCTTATTGGAAATAAGAGTCTCATAGGGATGTTTCTGCCCAGGCTGGCTTCGAACTGTGATCGTCAGATCTCAAACTCCTGAGTAGCTAGGATTACAGGCCACATGCACCTAGCTTCCACTTTTGACATTTTGTTTGGTGGCTAATTGGAGATAAGTTTTTCACCAACCTTTCTACCTAAGGTAGCTTTGAACTCCGATTTTCAGATCTCGGTATCCTGAGAAGCTAAGATACTAGTTGTAAGCTAATGGTGCCACCAGGCACCATTAACAGTATTTTAACTGTACATCTTGATAGTCTATAAATGGCCATACACAATCCCACTATAGATTTCTGCTACTGATAGAAATAGAAGGGGATTGTATTTAAAGCACAGAGCTTGGGTGCTTTGATTGTGAGAAGTTTGTTGAAAGACTAATGCAAATGATATAACCCAGAACTCTATTAAGTCAGTAAGATCGCCATGAAGGGGAAATTACTCAAAAGAATTTCACATGAGTGATTCAGCAGCATATTTTAAACATTCAAGAGAAAGAATCCTCAAACCTGGTGATAGGTAAGTTGACATTATCCAGCTTAAAGAGGAAAGAAATAGAAGTAGACACTGATATATTTGAGACAGTATCAAATATGGAGATATAGGGATAATAGTAATCCTAGAAGGGGAAGGGAGAGGGAAGAGTAAAGAATGAATAAATGAATCAATGACCAAAACTTCCCCAATTCAGTGGAAGACTGAATGTATATATCCTTGAAGCTCAAAACATGCCCTAAAGATAATGACTAAGAAGTCTATATTATACACTGTAATCCATCCGTTGAAGACGAGAAGAAACTGAAAATGATGAAAACTATGACAGAGAAGTGACATGCTATGGACTTTCAATTTTCATCAGACATCATGGAAGTCATAAAGCATTGGAATGACATATGCAAAGGACTGAAAATAACAAACAAAACAAACAAAAACAAAACATTTCAACTAGTGCCTCTATATCTTATAATATGTCAACAAGAAAAAGAAAAGTGGAGTATCAAGGCATATAGAGTTCATCATGTATAGACCTTATCTCTACGGAGCTCTAGAGCTGAGCTGTGAGACCAAGAAAGGGTTTAGGGGTTGGAAGGCTACCTCCGCAGTACTCAGAAGGTTGACAACTGGACCTTGCAAAGGTCAAAACAGGCAAGGCAAGAAAAATGTGTAAGTTAAAACTAACTGGACCCAATGCTGTATAAGTCACAGTTGACTGGCCCCTCTAATGCTTGAAGCAATGGGAATATGATGAATGTGTTATGGTCACTGCTTCTCACTGCTCCCTAGCTATAGGGAGTTATTACTATGTACACAAATTAGGTCTTATGTCAAAGACTGTAACCACAAGATAGATTAACACCTTGTTTTCTGCACATACCTATAGTAACCTTCTCTGTGCTGAACTAAATAAATAAATTCACTTATGGGTGCTTGGGGTTCAAAAGCCAGTGAGAGAGGGACCCTATGATACCTGGATTTTCTATCCTCTGTTCCCTTTCTCATTTCTTGGCCTGTGATATCCCATTTTGTTATCGCTGGTTGCCATTAACAACACTGATCTACAGGAAATGCTGTAGGAAGTGATCTGGGCTGAAATGAAACAGCACTGGGCACCAGTTTGGAACTATAGCAAACAAAGAACAATGGGTCATGATCATATAGATGATTAGAAATCTGGTGTCTCATTTTGTTTTATTCATTTTTTTCCTATATAATTCAAAAGACAAATGTGTACAACACAGAGATGAACAGAATAGGAAAAGCTCTATATTATGGATTTCTACCTATATAAAGGTTTCCTTAATTCATATTTTTAAAATACAGTATATATAATTCAATGGACCAAATAACTACCATTGGTTTTGGTATTTAACTTAAGATAATTGTAATTGTCTTGGATTGGAAACTGGCATTTTTCTATTTTGTGTCTGAAAATGTACCTTGGTTGAAGACAAGACTGATCGGCATAAAGAAAGATGACTGTAGATTTCTTTGGTGACTAATGGCTATAACTCCACTGAAGGCACTGGGAAGAATTCTGTCTCCTTTCACATCATCAGGCATGTGAGCTCTGAAGGACAGTTTTGATGGCAAATAAGTTGCATCATATTGCCAGTGCTGATGTGGCTCTTTGGTCTACTTTCACATTAATGTATTCATACTATTTTTCCTGCTTCCTAGAAAAAATGTTGCTTTGGGGCTATGTCCCATATTTAAAGTTCTATATTTCATTTTCATTCTTGTCTAGTATGATATGGCTGTGTTCACATGCTGCTGGAACTCCTCCTTTAGACTGTACATTTACTGAGACAAGCTATTTTTCTTTTTCCTTTTTTGGTCAAGTGCAGTGAACTCTTGAAGGAATGAATTTTGCTATGAACAGTTTTCTTTCTGTTTCTGGTGCATTTCTTGGTGAGAAAGGGAAGGGTCTGACTAAACAATCTTTTCTGGGTACTGATTTTGTGTTTCTTGAGTAAGCAGGGCCTTCTGCCTTTTTAGTCAGTGTCCCTCTCATTCTGCAAGGCCATGGAATAGGTCATGGAACAAACTAGGGACAACAGTTCCTATGTTTGTTTTACTGTAGTTGAACATTGTAGGCATACACTTTTCTCTGGTGGTTTTTTGTAGTTAGGGTAAAGTATCAGAAAGAGAGAGAACATGGATCCACCATAGCTTTTAGAGATCAACTCTTAGAAATCACAATTATATTCTAAAGAAATGAAGAAATAAGATAATTTGAACAGATTCACATGATACAGCTGTATTTAAAGTCTAAGTATGGAATCCAGCTCTAGTCCTACTGCATCAACCTAAATCAGTCCTCTTTCCAAAAAATGTGTAATTGATGGAAAAGGAGAGAACAATTCTGAGCAGTTAAGTCCTAACCTTATTTGTTAAAATGTTTGTCAAGTCAAAACTACATTGAGATTCAATGTAGTTAGAATCTAGTTAGAATGGATATGAAAATATGTGACATATGCTTGTAAGGATTTAGAGGCAAAGGAACCCTTATATGCTGTTGGTGAACATTTAAGTTAATCCAGCTTTCTTCGTAAGTCAGTGTTGACATCCCTCTGAACATTAAAAGTAGATATATCATATAGTTAAACTATGTTTTTCTAGGTTTATGCCCAGCCAAATGAAAGTAAGCAGATAAAAAATGTATCTGAGCACTCATATTCATTATTACACAATTCATAATGACCAAGTTGGGCAATCAGCCTTAGTGTTTTGCAGTGGACAAATAATATAAGGAAAATATAGCATTTGCATAACATTCAAGCATAAAGAAGAATGAAATGAAGCCATTTGCAGAAGAAAATGTAGAACTAGAAATCAGTGTGTTTAATAAAATAATCCAAGTTCAGAAAGACATGTGTCACCAGTTTTCTCTCATTCTAGAGAGAAAAAAAACATGGAATTCGAAGGGAGCAACTAGGAAGAAGAGGGGTTGGGAAGGAGGATGGTTAAGGATTAAAGCAATAATAATACCAAAATAAATTGCATGCATGTATTAAAATATCACAAACCATTATTTTATAAAGTTAATTTAAACTTTGTAAAATAAAATTTAAAATAAATGCTGCTCCAATTGTGAGAAGAAATTATGTTAGCTAAGCCAAATTTTAAGACATTCTGTTTTAAAATGATTTTTTAAATTCCAGGAGTTAAAAAATGAAAACAAGAGCGTGTGTTGGGGTGCCTTGGCAGAAGAGATCTGCAATGTGAAATGGTCCTTGATCTCATAAACTTCACCCAGATTTCTATAGTAGAAAAGTTATGAGTGATTTTCAGTGCAGGAAAGTGGTATTTGGAAGTCACTCCTCCAACTCAGAAAAGAGCTGACATCTGATAGGAAATATATGCACAGAAAAATGACAAACAGATTGATTTGGAGAAAAGTCTTAATTTTAATTTAAATATACGTCTGATTTTTAATTTAAAAGTCCACCGGAGAAAAATTTGCCATTTGAATATTTCTTTGAATATAAGTGAGAAGCCACAAGATGGCAGTGTCTTCTCAGGGACATGGGGGAAACCTCACAAAAGCTTCTGAGTGTGAGTAAAGGGGAGGAGAAGGTTGTGTAAAGATCCTCTATTCTGATTGGTAGATGGGATTCTTGAGAGCCCAATAACTGGAAATACCTGAATGAGACTTATTTTTCTTTTAGGCTTTGTTATCTAAGTCATCCATGAATCAGGGGGAAAAAATGATGAGATCCTTTAGTATCTTTTCAGTGACCTGGTGGCTTCACATGAGCTGTGAGTTAGTCTTTATTTCTTATTTGCCTTTCCTTTCCTTTCCTTTCCTTTCCTTTCCTTTCCTTTCCTTTCCTTTCCTTTCCTTTCCTTTCCTTTCCTTTCCTTTCCTTTCCTTTCCTTTCCT
>NW_012267434.1:1030560-1037744 GCF_000151885.1 Dipodomys ordii
GCATGCATGTATTAAAATATCACAAACCATTATTTTATAAAGTTAATTTAAACTTTGTAAAATAAAATTTAAAATAAATGCTGCTCCAATTGTGAAAAGAAATTATGTTAGCTGAGCCAAATTTTAAGACATTCTGTTTTAAAATGATTTTTTAAATTCCAGGAATTAAAAATGAAAACGGGAGCGTGTGTTGGGGTGCCTTGGCAGAAGAGATCTGCAATGTGAAATGGTCCCTGATCTCATAAACCTCACCCAGATTTCTATAGTAGAAGAGTTATGAGTGATTTTCAGAGCAGGAAAGTGGTATTTGGAAGTCACTCCTCCAACTCAGAAAAAGGCTGACATCTGATAGGAAATACATGCACAGAAAAATGACAAACAGATTGATTTGGAGAAAAGTTTCAATTTTAATTTAATTATATGTCTGATTTTTAATTTAAAAGTCCACAGGAGAAAATTTTGCCATTTGAATATTTCTTTGAATATAAGTGAGAAGCCACAAGATGGCAGTGTCTTCTCAGGGACAAGGAGGATAGCTCACAAAAGCTTCTGAGAGTGAGTAAAGGGGAGGAGAAGGTTGTGTAAAGATCCTCTCTTCTGATTGGTAGATGGGATTCTTGAGAGCCCAATAACTGGAAATACCTGAATGAGTCTCATTTTTCTTTTAGACTTTGTTATCTGAGTCATCCAGTAATCAGGGGGAAAAAATAATGAGATCCTTTAATATCTTTTCAGTGACCTGGTGGCTTCACATGAGCTGTGAGTTAGTCTTTTTTTTTTCTTATTTTCCTTTCCTTTCCTTTCCTTTCTTTCATTTCTCTCCCTCCCTCCTTC
The DNA here is from genome assembly GCF_000151885.1 of Dipodomys ordii. Classification (NCBI taxonomy): domain Eukaryota; kingdom Metazoa; phylum Chordata; class Mammalia; order Rodentia; family Heteromyidae; genus Dipodomys; species Dipodomys ordii. The sequence continues at coordinate 1,031,395 of NW_012267434.1, forward strand.
CCTCCTTCTCTCCCTCCCTCCTTCCCTCCTTGCCTCCCTCTCTCCTTCCCTTCCTTCCTTCCTTCCCTTCCTTCCTTCCTTCCTTCCTTCCTTTTCTTTCTTTCTTTCTTTCTTTCTTCCTTCCTTCCTTCCTTTCTTTCTTTCTTTTCTTTCTTTCTTTCTTTCTTTCTTTCTTTCTTTCTTTCTTTCTTTCTTTCTTTCTTTCTTTCTTCCCTTTCTTTCTTTCTTTCTTTCTTTCTTTCTTTCTTTCTTCCCTTTCTTTTCTTTCTTTCTTTCTTTCTTTCTTTCTTTCTTTCTTTCTTTCTTTCTTTCTTTCTTTCTTTCTTTCTTTCTTTCTTTCTATCTTTCTCCCCTGTTCTTTATTTTCCAGTCCTGAGGTTTGAACTGAGCCTGAGTGCTATCCCTGAGCTCCTTTTGCTCAATGCTAGCACTCTACCATTTGAGCCACATCTCCACTTCTTGCTCTTTTGTGATTAATTATAGATAAGCATCTAAAGAACTTTCCTGCCTGGGCTGGCTTAGAACTATGATCCTCAGATCTCAGTTTCCTGAGTAGCTAGGATTACAGGCATGAGCCACAGGTACTTGGCATGAGTTAGTATCTCTATGGTAACATAAAGTTCAGTTCTGGGAGTTGTTGTCTGTCTCGGGTCTATGAGGAAAAACATGAAGGCACTCATCACTCGATAAGAGTGGTGGCCCATAGAAAGATAAATTACAATCTGCAAATGGAGCTTCCACTATCCAACCACTATGTGTGACCTTTGTCTTTCTGCACAGGGGTGAGCTGTCAACAGAAAGAGGTGGAGCAGCATCCTGAGTCCCTCAGTGTTCCAGAGGGAGCTACCGCCTCTCTCAACTGCACTTACAGAGACAGTGCTTCTCGGTACTTCTGGTGGTACAGACAGTATTCCGGGAAGGGCCCTGAACTGCTGGTGTATACATACTCTAATGGCGATAAACGGGAGGGAAGATTCACAGCACATCTCAATAGAGGCAGCCTTTATCTTTCTCTGCACATCAGAGACTCCCAGTCCAGTGACTCAGCCACCTACATCTGTGCTGTGAGTGCACAGTGCTCCCCTGACACCTGCAGACTGAACCCAAATCTATGGGGGCCCCAGTAAGGCCTGAGCTGCAGCACAGACCCCAGAGCAGAGAAATTCTGCTACATTCTAGATGCTGTAGGAGATAAGAGCAATAGCAGGGAGGGTTTGAGCAATTGAATATTTCCCTTAAGGCTTTGGTGGGGGGGATTGGATGGGGGGGCGGGGGGAGGATGGGTAGGAATGGGAAGGGGAAACAAAGGAGGAGGCTACAATTCTTGATGAGAAATGTACTCATTATCTTGCCCATGTAATTGTAACCCCTCTGTACAGTATTTTCACAATAAAAATGAATAAAAATTAAAAAACACTCATAACAAAAAAATAAAAAATTATTTCCCTTGTTCTAGTCAAAATAATTTTCTATTTTCTCTTTTCATTCTCATTTATTTTTTATATGCCAGTCTTTGGACTAGAAGTAGGCTATGGACACTGTTCCTAAGTGGTTTTGCTCAATGCTAACACTTCTCCACTTAAATTACAGCTCAACATATAGATTTTTAGTGATTGAGATAAGTGTTTCACAGACTTTCTCGCCCAGGTTGGCTTCTAATCTCCATCCTCAGATCTGAAGCTTAATTATAAACATGAGCCACTGCTGCCCAGCAATTTAAATTTTTATGGTGCTATGAACAAAAATATGGATATATGTGTTGCCTACATCTTGCAAAGTTTAAAGAAACTATCTGTAAAACTATCACTATAAACAAGTATATAAACTTAAACATTGTCCTTAATACTCTTCTTTTTTCCTTAGATAGATAGATAGATAGATGTGCAAAATGTCCACATTTGACTTTTGAGGACTGAATTGATTAAAATAATGTATCAAGGATACTCAAAACTACACCTTTGTTTATTTCCAGAACCAACGTGTATGATAACATTTATGAAAACTGTTTTTTTTCTCTTTTTTATTGTGAAAATACTGTACAGAGGGATTACAATTACATGGGCAAGGTAATGAGTACATTTCTTATCCACCATTGTTGCCTCCTCCTTTGTTTCCCCTTCCCATCCCTTCCCATCTCCCCCCTACACCCTCACCTCCCCCCTTCCCACCACTTGGCCAAAGATGTAAGTGGAATACAAGAATATGCAACATAGACTTGATTTTCAGAGAAGGGCAGTGACTGTTACAAGAGTAGGGAGCTATGGACCATGTCCCAGGTTTCCCTAGTCCCTGCTGCATTTAACCCATGGGATTTATTCCAGAATCCCCTGCACACATTGCCACTAGAAGCCAATGTGGAATGCCAAATTCTTCACTCAGTCTCTCCCAGAAAGATAGAAAGACAGCTTTAAAGGGGGCTTTAATTAACTACTCTGACAGCAAAGGTAATGGTACTAGTGTGTGTGCCATGGTTTAATGATGGAGGGTTGAGTGAAAATTCTAGGTAGTTTCCATTCAAGTCTGTTCTTGATAGGAAAAAACCAAAGGTGTAAGTCTTGGCAGCTCTTTAAGGAGGTGGTAGTCTGGCTGGGCCCAGGGACAGTCAACTGTGAACAGCCACAGCCCACCTTGGAGGACTGCCTCAAAATATGTCTCCTGTTGCCATCCCAGAAGGGCTTAGGCTGAGGATCCTGAGGTGCTGCAGAGTCCCTGGCCCTCTGGAACCATGCTGTTCTACAAGATGACCCCAAGAGTTCAAGTATTTGCATCTGCCTAAATGCTCTCCACATGGGCTGTCCTACACAGTGGCTACTCCCCAAATGGCTCTACTTAGAGTCTCTGTTGACCTGGGGGAATCCAGGTGGAGGACACTGTGGTCCAGGCTAGCAATGTAAACACAAACCTGGAGCTGGAGCTGTTGTGGGGTGCAATGGAATGGTGTCTAGCAGCCTGAAGACCTCTTCATGCCTTTGCCCTGGGCAGTAGGTGGCATCTGACATTCTGGGCCAGAGGCTCAGAAGCTCATCTCTTAGATGTCAATGCAAGAGACCCTGCCTCCTGCTTAGGAGTTTGAAGAGAAGACCAGGAATGATGGAGAGCACAGGATCATTTAGAAGGGTTTGTCTATGTTTTAATTTCCTTTGTGGCTCATTGGTGGAAACTAATTGGGCAGAATTCATGTTAATAACTTATTCTTATTTATTCAAATGAAGAGGTGGGAACTGGGAGGGACCTGCTTCCTGTCCATTACTACAATCTCCTACAGCCAGGACATACTGATGCAGAGGGCAGCATAATTGTCTTTCTAATCTTGCAGGTTTCAAGACTAGAAAATGATGCATTCATTAGATGTGTTTGAGAAGACAAAAATAAAGTTACTTTGGGGGAGAAAGAAATGATACACCAAAATATTTGGTTATTCATTCAACTGTCCATCCATTGCTGTCTCCTACTAAAGGTCTCCAAAATATCGGTCATCCTACAGACTGAGCATGTCTTCTCACTTCAGTGTCTCTCATGACAAAGTAATTTCTCTCACCATTCACATCCACTCACTGTTTTAGTGTCATTAGTCATGTATTTTTGAGCAAAGTATATGAGATAGTGGGTTGACTATTTGTGATATAGATATAGATTCGAAAGAGTAGTTCCTGAACTTAGGAGCACCAATCACAGCTTGAGAAACAAAACACACAGGATTCTAATAAGGCATGGGAAGAACAGGGACAGAAGCACATATGTTGGAAGAAGAGGTGACACTGATGCAAGAGAAAACTGGGTTCTCTCATCCAGAGTTGGGATACCTGTTGGTGATTGAACAGTGACTAGGAGTTACACAGGCACAAGTCAGGGGAGGGGGGAAGGAGGATTTCTGAGCAGAAAGTCATCTTTCAGAAGACCCATCTATTCCTGAATACATCAGGAAAAGTGTTATACCATGTTATACTCACAGTAAACTGTAAGGTGCATCAAATTATCTTAACTTTTGATGTGACTGAACAGTAGATGCAAGCCTGTGGTGAATGCAGGTACCATATTGCCTAGTAGTCGAAGATGAAAGGAGAAAGAGCCATTGTTTAGGACTCATACACCCCTTTGAAGTCTGCTAAAATGTTTGGTGTTTTCTGCTTTTAGCCATATCTTGACCATAGACATCCCTTTTCCTGATGCTCAAGGCACTGCAGACACACAGGAGCCCAGCCTGTATAGGCTGATGCCATGGTGTGCCTTGCTCACACTGAGACACCCTTCCAACTGGTCTTCATTTGGCCTGGAAGGTCATTGTTATGATGTACTTGGTCTGAACCTGAAGATCTTGGTTATCAGAAGATTTGAATTCTAGACAGCCTTTCTGCTGTGAAGCCCATATATTTTTCTTATATCATGGTTGTTTCTATGGTTCAGCATTTAAAGCAAAGAAAGAACTCAGACATAAGGGGAGGGGGCTCATGGGCTGCAATTCACTGGCCTCAGATGGTTAATATCCTGTTCTGTTTCTCAATAGTCTGGCTCCCACACAGCGGAAGGAGACCTCTTAGTGAAGCCCTAGGGTTCAGCTCATCTAGAGAACCTCCCTTCTGAAGTTCTGGGCTGTTCATTCCTTATCTGGGTTTGCATATATTTAAATAGGTTTTGGAGGCTGGAAGCATTTCTACTTTCTGAAGTTCTAAAGAGAAAGGAAGACAATATCCAAATACAAGTCTGTGGGGCTTATAATCTCCAGAGGCCCTGAGACAAACACTTGGTGTAAATTCACAGTAACTAGGTCTGGGGTCCTGTAGAAGCCATTTTCCTCTTCCAGTCTGACAGACTGTTACCACTTCACTCTTGACTCACACTGATTAGTGGGTTCCATCCTCCACTGAGGTATTCAAACCCCTCAGCTATCATTCAGAAGAGTATGTTTTATCACTTTGAATTTAAATAATTGTTTTAATGAAAACACAATTTATAAACATTAAATTCACTTTTAAATATATTGGCAGAAATATCCAGTCATCACTATTTTTTAATTCCAGAACATCAGGACAGTTAAACTCTTCTATAGGATAGATACTGTAATGATGAACACTTCAAGGAGATTTATCTAGATCTGAAGAGCAAACAATAAAAAGAATGAACCTTAATGTCACACATGGAGTGTGAATGGCAATGACATCTCCATGAGAGTTTATCAGTAATCACAAGTATATCCTTGGTAAAACAAGTAAATAATAGGAAAAGCCATGAACATGGGGTAAGAGAGCTTGAGGAAAAACTGTGTACTTTCTATTCTATCGCTTGTGAAATAATATTGCTCTAAATCACAAAATCTATAGAAAAGTAACTGTTTGAACATATCTGTTATCTTAAAATATTAATCTATGAGGAGCAATAATTCAAAACTTTGAAGCAGCTGGTCTTAATGTAAATATAAGATCTCTTAGGGATGTATATGTGGAGGAGTGATGGAAATTTATTAATTTAACACTACAAAGATATATTTTCCTGAGACAAATTCCAATAGAGCTTGATTCCTATGTCAGCTTTTTTCTTGGACAGGGTCTCACCATATAACCCAGGCTGTTCTAAAATTCCTGAGTTTGGAGAGAGCAAGTGTGTACTAACATGCTTGGCTTCACTGGTGGTTTAATAAGTTTTCTACTGTCTTTGCTAGTGTTCTGGTGGCAAATGATCTGGTTAGAGCTTGTCACTTTCCTAATTTCCACCAAAGTTAGTGTGCATACTCTGAAGGAGCCACAAGCATCTTTTCTAGGTACATGGATTGGATCTTAACTGAGAAATCCATACCAGGCCACTATGTGGAAGTTTCTGAACTTTAAGTTAACACATGTCATGTCGAGCACGTACATGAATATAATCTCTCCTCTGTGACCACTAGACATGGTGCAAACATGAAAGATTTTTAGATCAGAGGCATGCTTGGAAATCATGAACATTTCTCATATTAATTTTTGCTATAGAAACATGGGCTAAAAGAAAAGCTAGAGAGTTCATTTTAGAATGCTAAAATTGTGTAGTTCCTTTATACCTGTGATCTCTCTGAAAAAAAAGGAGACATATGCAGGACCTAAACATGTGTTGAAGTCTGCTGCAGTGACTCAGACCTCTAACACCTGCTACATAAGAGGTGGAGTTACAAGTATCATGAATTGAAGCAAATGTGGGCAAAATTAGTGAGACCTCATCTCAAGAAATAAGTGAGGTAGGGCTGGCTGGGAAGGTGGCTCAGTGGGAGAGTGCTTGCCTCCCATGCATGAGGCCCTGGGTTCGATTCCTCAGCACCACATAAGCAGAAAAAGCCAGAAGTGGCACTGTGGTTCAAGTGGTAGAGCACTAGCCTTGAGCTG
>NW_012267434.1:1037794-1047601 GCF_000151885.1 Dipodomys ordii
TTCCTTCCTTCCCTTTCTTTCTTTCTTTCTTTCTTTCTTTCTTTCTTTCTTTCTTTCTTTCTTTCTTTCTTTCTTTCTTTCTTCCCTTTCTTTTTTCTCTTTCCTTCTTTCTTTCTTTCTTTCTCTCTTTCTTTCTCTTTCTTTCTCTCTCTCTTTCTTTCTCCCTCCCCTGTTCTTTCCTCTTTCCTCCTTTCTTTTCCAGTCCTGAGGTTTGAACTGAGCCTGAGTGCTATCCCTGAGCTCCTTTTGCTCAATGCTAGCACTCTACCATTTGAGCCACAACTCCACTTCTTGCTCTTTTGTGATTAATTTTAGATAAGCATCTAAAGAACTTTCCTGACTGGGCTGGCTTAGAACTATGATCCTCGGATCTCAGTTTCCTGAGTAGCTAGGATTACAGGCATGAGCCACAGGTACCTGGCATGAGTTCGTATCTCTATGGGAACCTAAAGTTCAGTTTTGGGAGTTGTTGTCTGTCTCGGGTCTATGAGGAAAAACATGAAGGCACTCATCACTCGATAAGAGTGGAGGCCCATAGAAAGATAAATTACAATCTGCAAATGGAGCTTCCACCATCCAACAACTATGTATGACCTTTGTCTTTCTGCACAGGGGTGAGCTGTCAACAGAAAGAGGTGGAGCAGCATCCTGAGTCCCTCAGTGTTCCAGAGGGAGCTACGGCCTCTCTCAACTGCACTTACAGAGACAGTGCTTCTCAGTACTTCTGGTGGTACAGACAGTATTCCGGGAAGGGCCCTGAACTGCTGGTGTATACATACTCTAATGGCGATAAACAGGAGGGAAGATTCACAGCGCATCTCAATAGAGGCAGCCTTTATCTTTCTCTTCACATCAGAGACTTCCAGTCCAGTGACTCAGCCACCTACATCTGTGCAGTGAGTGCACAGTGCTCTCCTGACACCTGCAGACTGAACTCAAATCTATGGGGGCCCCAGTAAGGCCTGAGCTGCAGCACAGACCCCAGAGCAGAGAAATTCTGCTACATTTTAGATGCTGTAGGAGTTAAGAGCAATAGCAGGGAGGGTTTGAGTAATTGAATATTTCCTTTAAGGCTTTGGTGGGAGGGGGATGGGATGGGGGATGGGGGAAGGATGGGAAGGAATGGGAAGGGGAAACAAAGGAGGAGGCTACAATGCTTGATAAGAAATATACTCATTATCTTACCCATGTAATTGTAACCCCTCTGTGCAGTATTTTCAAAATAAAAATAAATAAAAATTTAAAAATACTCATAACAAAAAAATAAAAAAAATATTTCCCTTAAGGTAAATTAAAAACACAATATTGTTCTAGTCAAAATAATTTTCTATTTTCTCTTTTCATTCTCATTTATTTTTTATATGCCAGTCTTTGGGCTAGAAGTAGGCTATGGACACTGTTCCTAAGTGTTTTTGCTCAATGCTAACACTTCTCCACTTAAATTACAGTTCAACATATAGCTTTTTAGTGATTGAGATAAGTGTTTCACAGACTCTCTTGCCCAGGTTGGCTTCTAATCTCCATCCTCAGATCTGAAGCATGATTATAAACATGAGCCACTGGTGCCCAGCAATTTAAATTTTTATGGTGCTATGAAGAAAAATATGGATATATGTGTTGCCTACATCTTGCAAAGTTTAAAGAACCTATCTGTAAAACTATCACTATAAACAAGTATATAAACTTAAACATTGTCCTTAATACTCTTCTTTTTTCCTTAGATAGATAGATAGATGTGCAAAATGTCCACATTTGACTATTGAGGGCTGAATTGATTAAAATAACGTATCAAGGATACTCAAAACTACACCTTTGTTTATTTCCAGATCAACGTGTATGATAACATTTATGCAAACTGTTTTTTTTTCTCTTTTTTATTGTGAAAATACTGTACAGAGGGGTTACAATTACATGGGCAAGGTAATGAGTACATTTCTTATCCACCATTGTTGCCTCCTCCTTTGTTTCCTCTTCCCATCTCCCCCCTACACCATCACCTCCCCTCTTCCCACCCCCTGGCCAAAGTTGTAAGTAGAATACAAGAATATGCAACATAGACTTGATTTTCAGAGAAGGGCAGTGACTGTTACAAGAGCAGGGAGCTATGGACCATGTCCCAGGTTTCCCTAGTCCCTGCTGCATTTAACCCATGGGATTTATTCCAGAATCCCCTGCATGCATTGCCACTAGAAGCCAATGTGGAATGCCAAATTCTTCACTCAGTCTCTTCCAGAAAGATAGAAAGACAGCTTTAAAGGGGGCTTTAATTAACTACTCTGGCAGCAAATGTAATGGTACTGGTGTGTGTGCCATGGTTTAATGATGGAGGGTTGAGTGAAAATTCTAGGTAGTTTCCATTCAAGTCTGTTCTTGATAGGAAAGAAACCAAAGGTGTAAGTCTTGGCAGCTCTTTAAGGAGGTGGTAGCCTGGATGGGCCCAGGGACAGTCAACTGTGAACAGCCACAGCCCACCTGGGATGACTGCCTCAAAATATGTCCCCTGTGGCCATCCCAGAAGGGCTTAGGCTGAAGATCCTGAGGTGCTGCAGGGTCCCTGGCCCTCTGGAACCATGCTGTTCTACAAGATGACCCCAAGAGTTCAAGTCTTTGCATCTGCCTAAATGCTCTCCACATGGGCTGTCCTACACAGTGGCTACTCCCCAAATGGCTCTACTTAGAGTCCCTGTTGACCTAGGGGAATCCAGGTGGAGGACACTGTGGCCCAGGCTAGCAATGAAAACACAAACCTGGAGCTGGAGCTGTTGTGGGATGCAATGGAATGGTGTCTAGCACCCTGAAGGCCTCTTCATGCCTTTGCCCTGTGCAGTAGGTGGCATCTGACATTCTGGGCCAGAGGCTCAGAGGCTCATCTCTTAGAGGTCAATGCAAGAGGCCCTGCCTCCTGCTTAGGAGTTTGAAGAGAAGACAAGGAATGATGGTTAGATGGGGAGCACAGGATCATTAAGAAGGGTTTGTCTATGTTTTAATTTCCTTTGTGGCTCAATGGTGGAAACTAATTGGGCAGAATTCATGTTAATAACTTATTCTTATTTATTCAAATGAAGAGGTGGGAACTGGGAGCCACCTACCTCCTGTCTATTACTACAATCTCCTACAGCCAGGACATACTGATGCAGAGGGCAGCATAATTGTCTTTCTAATCTTGCAGGTTTCAAGACTAGAAAATGATGCTTTCATTAGATGTGTTTGAGAAGACAAAAATAAAGTTACATTGGGGGAGAAAGAAATGATACACCAAAATACTTGGTCATTCATTCAACTGTCCATCCATTGCTGTCTCCTAGTAAAGGTCTCCAAAATATCGGTCACCCTACAGATTGAGCATGTCTTCTCACTTCAGTGTCTCTCAAGACAAAGTAATTTCTCTCACCATTCACATCCACTCACTGTTTTAGTGTCATTAGTCATGTATTTTTGAGCAAAGTTTATGAGATAGTGGGTTGAATATTTGTGATATAGATATAGATTCGAAAGAGTAGTTCCTGAACTTAGGAGCACCAATCACAGCTTGAGAAACAAAACACACAGGATTCTAATAAGGCATGGGAAGAACAGGGACAGAAGCACATATGTTGGAAGAAGAGGTGACACTGATGCAAGAGAAAACTGGGTTCTCTCATCCAGAGTTGGGATACCTGTTGGTGATTGAACAGTGACTAGGAGTTACACAGGCACAAGTCAGGGGAGGGGGGAAGGAGGATTTCTGAGCAGAAAGTCATCTTTCAGAAGACCCATCTATTCCTGAATACATCAGGAAAAGTGTTATACCATGTTATACTCACAGTAAACTGTAAGGTGCATCAAATTATCTTAACTTTTGATGTGACTGAACAGTAGATGCAAGCCTGTGGTGAATGCAGGTACCATATTGCCTAGTAGTCGAAGATGAAAGGAGAAAGAGCCATTGTTTAGGACTCATACACCCCTTTGAAGTCTGCTAAAATGTTTGGTGTTTTCTGCTTTTAGCCATATCTTGACCATAGACATCCCTTTTCCTGATGCTCAAGGCACTGCAGACACACAGGAGCCCAGCCTGTATAGGCTGATGCCATGGTGTGCCTTGCTCACACTGAGACACCCTTCCAACTGGTCTTCATTTGGCCTGGAAGGTCATTGTTATGATGTACTTGGTCTGAACCTGAAGATCTTGGTTATCAGAAGATTTGAATTCTAGACAGCCTTTCTGCTGTGAAGCCCATATATTTTTCTTATATCATGGTTGTTTCTATGGTTCAGCATTTAAAGCAAAGAAAGAACTCAGACATAAGGGGAGGGGGCTCATGGGCTGCAATTCACTGGCCTCAGATGGTTAATATCCTGTTCTGTTTCTCAATAGTCTGGCTCCCACACAGCGGAAGGAGACCTCTTAGTGAAGCCCTAGGGTTCAGCTCATCTAGAGAACCTCCCTTCTGAAGTTCTGGGCTGTTCATTCCTTATCTGGGTTTGCATATATTTAAATAGGTTTTGGAGGCTGGAAGCATTTCTACTTTCTGAAGTTCTAAAGAGAAAGGAAGACAATATCCAAATACAAGTCTGTGGGGCTTATAATCTCCAGAGGCCCTGAGACAAACACTTGGTGTAAATTCACAGTAACTAGGTCTGGGGTCCTGTAGAAGCCATTTTCCTCTTCCAGTCTGACAGACTGTTACCACTTCACTCTTGACTCACACTGATTAGTGGGTTCCATCCTCCACTGAGGTATTCAAACCCCTCAGCTATCATTCAGAAGAGTATGTTTTATCACTTTGAATTTAAATAATTGTTTTAATGAAAACACAATTTATAAACATTAAATTCACTTTTAAATATATTGGCAGAAATATCCAGTCATCACTATTTTTTAATTCCAGAACATCAGGACAGTTAAACTCTTCTATAGGATAGATACTGTAATGATGAACACTTCAAGGAGATTTATCTAGATCTGAAGAGCAAACAATAAAAAGAATGAACCTTAATGTCACACATGGAGTGTGAATGGCAATGACATCTCCATGAGAGTTTATCAGTAATCACAAGTATATCCTTGGTAAAACAAGTAAATAATAGGAAAAGCCATGAACATGGGGTAAGAGAGCTTGAGGAAAAACTGTGTACTTTCTATTCTATCGCTTGTGAAATAATATTGCTCTAAATCACAAAATCTATAGAAAAGTAACTGTTTGAACATATCTGTTATCTTAAAATATTAATCTATGAGGAGCAATAATTCAAAACTTTGAAGCAGCTGGTCTTAATGTAAATATAAGATCTCTTAGGGATGTATATGTGGAGGAGTGATGGAAATTTATTAATTTAACACTACAAAGATATATTTTCCTGAGACAAATTCCAATAGAGCTTGATTCCTATGTCAGCTTTTTTCTTGGACAGGGTCTCACCATATAACCCAGGCTGTTCTAAAATTCCTGAGTTTGGAGAGAGCAAGTGTGTACTAACATGCTTGGCTTCACTGGTGGTTTAATAAGTTTTCTACTGTCTTTGCTAGTGTTCTGGTGGCAAATGATCTGGTTAGAGCTTGTCACTTTCCTAATTTCCACCAAAGTTAGTGTGCATACTCTGAAGGAGCCACAAGCATCTTTTCTAGGTACATGGATTGGATCTTAACTGAGAAATCCATACCAGGCCACTATGTGGAAGTTTCTGAACTTTAAGTTAACACATGTCATGTCGAGCACGTACATGAATATAATCTCTCCTCTGTGACCACTAGACATGGTGCAAACATGAAAGATTTTTAGATCAGAGGCATGCTTGGAAATCATGAACATTTCTCATATTAATTTTTGCTATAGAAACATGGGCTAAAAGAAAAGCTAGAGAGTTCATTTTAGAATGCTAAAATTGTGTAGTTCCTTTATACCTGTGATCTCTCTGAAAAAAAAGGAGACATATGCAGGACCTAAACATGTGTTGAAGTCTGCTGCAGTGACTCAGACCTCTAACACCTGCTACATAAGAGGTGGAGTTACAAGTATCATGAATTGAAGCAAATGTGGGCAAAATTAGTGAGACCTCATCTCAAGAAATAAGTGAGGTAGGGCTGGGAAGGTGGCTCAGTGGTAGAGTGCTTGCCTCCCATGCATGAGGCCCTGGGTTCGATTCCTCAGCACCACATAAGCAGAAAAAGCCAGAAATGGCACTGTGGTTCAAGTGGTAGAGCACTAGCCTTGAGCTGAAGAGCTGAGGGACAGTGCCCAGACCCAGAGTTCAGGACCCACAATAGAAGAAAAAAAGAAATAAGTGAGGTATTTTGATTTTATCTCAATGATTCTGCTGGAGGCCTATATATGCTTGAGGTTGGACAGAACAAGAACATTATACTCTTTCTGAAAAATATCTTATAATAAAAACAGTTGGAAGTGTGTCCCAAGTTGAAGAGTGTTTTTCTCACAAGTTCTTGGTTCTGAGATCAAACACCTGTACCAACCCCCAAAAGAAATTCATGAGTATATAACCTAGAGTTGATAATAATGTGTATGTCTTTAATTACTTGTGCAAAAAAGAACAATGAACTCCATTGCATTTATTTGGATCATAGACCTTTTACCTATGTAAAAGAATAATAAAGATAGCTATGTGCTGGTGGCTGACACCTAGGTACTCAGGAGGCAGACATATGAGGATCACAATTGAAGCTAATCTAGGCATAAATATCTATTTTCAATTTATAATATTTTTATTTTTTTACAAAAATGTGTCTTGTAATTTTTGGAACTAATAGAAAATAGATCAAAATAGAAAATAGATCAAAATAAATTAACTATAGTGCATTGTATTCCAAAAGGATAAAAATTTAAAGCAATAAAAAGAAAAGAAGATAAAGAAGTTATTGACATTCATTCAGCTTAGTGAGGCATGCATTCAGGCATTTTTACCATGTGCTACAGGGGCAAAGTCCATGTTCACATTTCCAGTGAAAAAGAAACAGAAAAACTTCACTGAATGCCCATGTATGATGAATAAATGTTGTGGAAAAGTTCAATTTGTTTGTTCTACTTGTCTATTTCCCATTCGTGGTTTTGAGTCTTGAATGAACTGGTCACTCTGGAGAGGTCTCCCTGCTTGCATGAGATTATGTGTATCATACTGTCAAGTGGAGGTGAGTCAGAGCTTCTCTCTTTATAGTGTTTCTGTTAGGTATCCAGTGGTCCTATCTTTATTAAACACAAAGTACCGAAGTCCCAACTATTATTGTTGAAATGGCTGTTTCTCCCTGCAATTCTACTAGCTTTTACTCTCCATTTTGGGCGCTGGTGTTAGGAGCATATGTATTTAAAAGGGTTTGTCTAAATAATTGACAATTTTATTATTAAAAATAGTTGCTCTTATTTTTGGCCCTCTATTTCATTTAAAGTCTGTTCCATCAAATAATAATACAACAATTCCATTTCTCTGGCTCTACATATAGTATACATTTTTCATTGCTTACCCAATTTATGTCAGCTTGATTTGGAAATGGAATATTCTGATTATTGTAAATTGGATCATATAAAAATAAAAATATCCTTTCTCAGAAAGTTTTCCTTACATTTCCAAACCACAAAATAATAGAAAGGGTTTTAATGTTTCTTTCTTGCTTGTTATTTTTTCTAAACGATTTATAAGATATTTCTTTGTTGCTTTGTATGTCCCTCCCCCATGGTATAACCCCTGTTTTCACTGTATTTAATGTAGGTATAATTTGTAGAGGAGAAGGTGGACCCATTGCAACAATGAGCTGTACACGACAATATGTCCAAAAACGACTTTGGCGTGGGGAGGAGGAAGTGAGCTGGAGGAGGGATAGAATGGTTAGGGGAAACAAAGGAGGATGTAACAATGCTTGATAAGAAATGTATTCATTACCTTACCCATGTAATTGTAACCCCTCTGTACAGTATTTTCACAATTAAAAAAATAAAAAGAAAAGTAGACCCACAATTAATTTTCATTTAATAGATTTGGATGCTTATTTTAAATCATTTTCCATCATTGAAGTGTTTTTTATCTTAACTTAAAATTATTGACTATGTAATTGCAAACCTCTTTATCTAATATCTACTTCTTTTACATTAATCCAATATCTACATTAGGGGCTCATCAAAGAAAGTACTTTAGACCTATTTCCTGAATAAACATAGATGCAAAAACCTCTGAATAAAATTCTGGCCAACCAAATTCAACAACTAACAAAAAAAATCATACACTATTACCAAACAAATCATACACTATTACCAAAGCTGGTTCAATAAATGCAAGTAAATTAGTGTAATTCAACAACAGAAAAAGGACAATATCCACATGATCATCTCAATAGATACAGAAAAGCACTTGACAAGATTCAATAACCCTTTATGATAAAAGCTCTGGAGAAGCTAGGATTCCATGGGGTGTTCCTTAATAAAGGGCATATATGACAAGCCTAGAGCCAGTATTATACTTAATGATGAAATGATAAAACCATTTCCTCTAAAATCAGGAATGAGACAAAGATGTCCATTCTCTCTACTGTTGTTCAATACAGTGCTGGAATTTCTAGCCAGAGCAATAAGGGAAAAGACAAACATAAAAGAGATTCAAATAGGGTAAAGGGGATTGAAATATGGAACAAAGAAGTAAAACTCTCCCTCTTTGCAGATGATATGATCCTGTATTTATAGAATCCTATAGAGTCCTCTCCCAAGTTACTTGAGCTAATATCAAACCGTTAGCAAAGTAGCAGAGTATAAAATTAACCCACAAAAAATCAACAGCTTTTCTGCATGACAACAATGAGAAGAGCAAGGCTCAAAGCATGAAAGCAATAGTCTCAAAAAATTATACCTAGGAATTAACTTAACCAAAGATATGAAGGACCTCTGTTATGATATCTTTAAAATCTGACAAAGGAAATAAAAGCAGATTTAAGGAAATGGAGAAACTTCTCATGCTCCTGGGTTGGAAGGATTGATGTCATGAAAATGGCAATACTGCCCAAAGCTAAACCCATCAAAATCCCAACAACATTCTTCAATAATATAGAGAAAACCATTCAAAAATTCATATGGCGTAATAAAAGATCCCAAATAGCAAAAACAATCCTTTGCAGGAAGAACAAACAGCGCTGGAAGAATATCAAGTTCAAACTTTATTACAAAGTTGTTACTAACACAAGAATAGGCCTGAAGAGGAATGGAATAGAATCAAAGACCCAGAAATTAACCCACAGGCATACCTATAGCAACCTATCATTTGATAAGAATGTCAAAAACACAGGATTGAAGAAGGACCATCATTTCAACAAATGGTGCTGGTAGAATTGACTATATACATTTAGAAAACTGAGCTAGACTTACATGTCACCCTGCACAAGAATGTGAGACCAGATGCCTCTATACTACAAGAAAGGATATTGAAAGCGCTGGGCCTCCTAGGCATATGTCAAAACTTTCTAAATAAAGACCCAGAATTACAACTGATCAAAGAGGGACTGGATAAATGGGATTCATCAAGCCTAAGAGATTCTGCAAAGGACATAGCTAGCAAGGTAAATATAGAAAGCCCACAGACTTGGAAACAATCTTTACCAGCTATGTATCAGGAAAGGGCTTCATATGTAAAATGCACTTAGAGCTCAAAATATTAATCTCTCAAAAAGAAATCCTCAGGGGAGATGGGAAGGGATGGGAAGGGGAAAGAAAGGAGGAGGCAACAATGTTTGATAAGAAACGTACTCATTATACCTTGACTATGTAATTGTAACCCCTCTGTACGGTATTTTCACAATAAAAAATTTGAAAAAAAGAAACCCTCCAAGAAACAACT
>NW_012267434.1:1047651-1052288 GCF_000151885.1 Dipodomys ordii
ACAAGTTCTTGGTTCTGAGATCAAACACCTGTACCAACCCCCAAAAGAAATTCATGAGTATATAACCTAGAGTTGATAATAATGTGTATGTCTTTAATTACTTGTGCAAAAAAGAACAAATGAACTCCAATGCATTTATTTGGATCATAGACCTTTTACCTATGTAAAAGAATAATAAAGATAGCTATGTGCTGGTGGCTGACACCTAGGTACTCAGGAGGCAGACATATGAGGATCACAATTGAAGCTAATCTAGGCATAAATATCTATTTTCAATTTATAATATTTTTATTTTTTTACAAAAATGTGTCTTGTAATTTTTGGAACTAATAGAAAATAGATCAAAATAGAAAATAGATCAAAATAAATTAACTATAGTGCATTGTATTCCAAAAGGATAAAAATTTAAAGCAATAAAAAGAAAAGAAGATAAAGAAGTTATTGACATTCATTCAGCTTAGTGAGGCATGCATTCAGGCATTTTTACCATGTGCTACAGGGGCAAAGTCCATGTTCACATTTCCAGTGAAAAAGAAACAGAAAAACTTCACTGAATGCCCATGTATGATGAATAAATGTTGTGGAAAAGTTCAATTTGTTTGTTCTACTTGTCTATTTCCCATTCGTGGTTTTGAGTCTTGAATGAACTGGTCACTCTGGAGAGGTCTCCCTGCTTGCATGAGATTATGTGTATCATACTGTCAAGTGGAGGTGAGTCAGAGCTTCTCTCTTTATAGTGTTTCTGTTAGGTATCCAGTGGTCCTATCTTTATTAAACACAAAGTACCGAAGTCCCAACTATTATTGTTGAAATGGCTGTTTCTCCCTGCAATTCTACTAGCTTTTACTCTCCATTTTGGGCGCTGGTGTTAGGAGCATATGTATTTAAAAGGGTTTGTCTAAATAATTGACAATTTTATTATTAAAAATAGTTGCTCTTATTTTTGGCCCTCTATTTCATTTAAAGTCTGTTCCATCAAATAATAATACAACAATTCCATTTCTCTGGCTCTACATATAGTATACATTTTTCATTGCTTACCCAATTTATGTCAGCTTGATTTGGAAATGGAATATTCTGATTATTGTAAATTGGATCATATAAAAATAAAAATATCCTTTCTCAGAAAGTTTTCCTTACATTTCCAAACCACAAAATAATAGAAAGGGTTTTAATGTTTCTTTCTTGCTTGTTATTTTTTCTAAACGATTTATAAGATATTTCTTTGTTGATTTGTATGTCCCTTCCCCATGGTATAACCCCTGTTTTCACTGTATTTAATGTAGGTATAATTTGTAGAGGAGAAGGTGGACCCATTGCAACAATGAGCTGTACAAGACAATATGTCCAAAAATGACTTTGGTGTGGGGAGGGGGGAGTGAGCTGGAAGAGGGATAGAATGGTTAGGGGAAACAAAGGAGGAGGCAACAATGCTTGATAAGAAATGTATTCATTACCTTACCCATGTAATTGTAACCCCTCTGTACAGTATTTTCACAATTAAAAAAATAAAAAAGAAAAGTAGACCCACAATTCATTTTAATTTAATAGATTTGGATGCTTATTTTAAATCATTTTCCATCATTGAAGTGTTTTTTTATCTCAACTTAAAATTATTGACTATGTAATTGCAAACCTCTTTATCTAATATCTACTTCTTTTACATTAATCCAATATCTACATTAGGGGCTCATCAAAGAAAGTACTGTAGACCCATTTCCTGAATAAACATAGATGCAAAACCTCTGCATAAAATTCTGGCCAACCAAATTCAACAACTAACAAAAAAATCATACACTATTACCAAACAAATCATACACTATTACCAAAGCTGGCTCAATATATGCAAGTAAATTAGTGTAATTCAACAACAGAAATAAGGACAATATCCACATGATCATCTCAATAGCTACAGAAAAGCATTTGACAAGATTCAATAACCCTATATGATAAAAGCTCTGGAGAAGCTAGGATTCCATGGGGCGTTCCTTAATATTATAACGGGCATATATGACAAGCCTAGAGCCAGTATTATACTTAATGATGAAATGATAAAACCATTTTCTCTAAAATCAGGAATGAGACAAAGATGTCCATTCTCTCTACTCTTGTTCAATATAGTGCTGGAATTTCTAGCCAGAGCAATAAGGGAAAAGACAAACATAAAAGAGATTCAAATAGGGTCACGGGGATTCAAATAGGGAACAAAGAAGTAAAACTCTCCCTCTTTGCAGATGATATGATCCTGTATTTATAGAATCCTATAGAGTCCTCTCCCAAGTTACTTGAGCTAATATCAAACCTTTAGCAAAGTAGCAGGGTATAAAATTAACCCACAACAAATCAACAGCTTTTCTTTATGACAACAATGAGAAGAGCAAGGCTCAAAGCATGAAAGCAATAGTCTCAAAAAATTATACCTAGGAATTAACTTAACCAAAGATATGAAGGACCTCTGTTATGACATCTTTAAAATCTGAAAAAGGAAATAAAAGCAGATTTAAGGAAATGGAGAAACTTCTCATGCTCCTGGGTTGGAAGGACTGATATCATGAAAATGGCAATATTGCCCAAAGCTAAACCCATCAAAATCCCAACAACATTCTTCAATTATATAGAGAAAACAATTCAAAAATTCATATGGCATAATAAAAGATCCCAAATAGCAAAAACAGTCCTTTGCAGGAAGAACAAACAGTGCTGGAAGAATATCAAGTTCAAACTTTATTACAAAGTTGTTGTTACTAACACAAGAATAGGTCTGAAGATGAATGGAATAGAATCAAAGACCCAGAAATTAACCCACAGGCAGACCTATAGCAACCTATCATTTGATAAGAATGTCAAAAACACAAGATTGAAGAAGGACCATCATTTCAACAAATGGTGCTGGTAGAATTGACTATATACATTTAGAAAACTGAGCTAGACTTACATGTCACCTCACAAGAATGTGAGACCAGATGCCTCTATACTACAAGAAAGGATATTGAAAGCACTGGGGCTCCTAGGCATATGTCAAAACTTTCTAAATAAAGACCCAGAATTACAACTGATCAAAAGGGACTGGATAAATGGGATTCATCAAACCTAAGAAATTCTGTAAAGGACATAGCTAGCAAGGTAAATATAGAAAGCCAACAGAATTGGAAACAATCTTTACCAGCTATGTATCAGGAAAGGGCTTCATATGTAAAATGCACTTAGAGCTCAAAATATTAATCTCTCAAAAAGAAATCCTCAGGGGAGATGGGAAGGGATGGGAAGGGGAAAGAAAGGAGGAGGCAACAATGCTTGATAAGAAACATACTCATTATACCTTGACTATGTAATTGTAACCCCTCTGTACGGTATTTTCACAATAAAAAATTTGAAAAAAAGAAACCCTCCAAGAAACAACTACCCCACAATAAGTGGACTACAGACTTAAAGACAGACTTCTCAGAAGTAAGTATGGCCAATAGACACATGAAGAAATGTCCAACATCTCTGAAGAAAAAAAGAAATGGAAACCAAAACAACATTGAGATTCTATCTCACCCCAGGTGGAATAACCATTATGAAGAAAACTAACAATAACAGATGCTGGTGGGGATGTGGCTAAAATGGAATGTTACTACACTGTTGGTGGGAATATAAACTTGTTCAGCCACCCTGGAAAGCAATATGGAAATTCCTCAAAATACTAATCATAGATCTCCTCCATGACACAGCAATCCAGCTTCTGGTAATTTATGCAATAGATCACAAGCACTAAAACTACAAGTACATCTATGTTCATTGCAGCGTTGTTACCATAGCCAAGACACGGAATCAACCAAAATGCCCTTCAATAGATGAACTGAACAAGAAAAGGTGATACATATATACATACATACATACATACACACACATATACACAATGGTATTCTATGCTTCCATCAGAAAGATTGACATTTCCCTATTCATAAAGTAATGCAAAAATGTGGAAAAAATTATCTTAAGTGAAATAAGCCATACTCAGAGAAACATAAGTTGCATGGTTTCCCTTATGTGTAATAATTAGAATGTTCTTATAAGTTCACAAGTAAACAATGATGGTAAAAGACAAAAAAAGTTACACTTAGATATGATAAATTATACAAGACTCTAAACATTCACACAGTGAGACCAAAAGGAGAGGATCATATAGCTATGTCCATATAGGCATATAAAATGATGTTTAGTGAAATGCACTCCAAGAAATAGATACAATAGATTTTATTGCTTTACATTTTTCTCCCCTTGTCACTAGTTTTTATTTCTATACATTTTACCTTGTATGTAAGTTTATCTGTTTTGAGGAGGGTAAGAGGAAAATAAAATGTTGGGACAATGGATGAACTAATGCAGCAGTGGTACTCACTAGATGCTGCATTGAAAATGAACTATACAAATTGTGGGGTTGGGGAAGATGGCAGAGGAGAAGCTGGAGTCTAAGCAAGCTCTCGCATAGAAAGCAGTTTTAGAGTTCCAGTGAACAGTCCTAAGCCAGAGAATCACACCAAGTGTGCCTTCACAGGACAGAGAGTTAGGCCAAAGAGGAGAAACCCAGGCAAGGAGACATATCTCAGCACTTGCCAGCAGCTGCCGTGGCGGCGGCGGCTCTGGTGGTGGAG
>NW_012267434.1:1062713-1064547 GCF_000151885.1 Dipodomys ordii
CAAAACAACATTGAGATTCTATCTCACCCCAGGTGGAATAACCATTATGAAGAAAACTAACAATAACAGATGCTGGTGGGGATGTGGCTAAAATGGAATGTTACTACACTGTTGGTGGGAATATAAACTTGTTCAACCACCCTGGAAAGCAATATGGAAGTTCCTCAAAATACTAATCATAGATCTCCTCCATGATGCAGCAATCCAGGTCCTGGTAATTTATGCAATAGATCACAAACACTAAAACTACCAGTACATCTATGTTCATTGCAGCGTTGTTACCATAGCCAAGACACGGAATCAACCCAAATGCCCTTCAATAGATGAACTGAACAAGAAAAGGTGATACATATATACATACATACATACATACACACACATATACACAATGGTATTCTATGCTTCCATCAGAAAGATTGACATTTCTCTATGCATAAAGTAATGCAAAAATGTGGAAAAAATTATCTTAAGTGAAATAAGCCATACTCAGAGAAACATAAGTTGCATGGTTTCCCTTATGTGTAATAATTAGAATGTTCTTATAAGTTCACAAGTAAACATGATGGCAAAAGACAAAAAAATTACACTTAGATATGATAAATTATACAAGACTCTAAACATTCACACAGTGAGACCAAAAGGAGAGGATCATATAGCTATGTCCATATAGTCATATAAAATGATGTTTAGTGAAATGCACTCCAAGAAATAGATACAATAGTTTTTTATTGCTTTACTTTTTTCTCCATTTGTCACTAGTTTTTATTTCTATACATTTTACCTTGTATGTAAGTTTATCTGTTTTGAGGAGGGTAAGAGGAAACATAGAAATGTTGGGACAATGGGTGAACTAATGCAGCAGTGGTACTCACTAGATGCTGCACTGAAAATGAACTATACAAATTGTGGGGTTGGGGAAGATGGCAGAGGAGAAGCTGGAGTCTAAGTAAGCTCTCGAACAGAAAGCAGTTTTAGAGTTCCAGTGAACAGTCCTAAGCCAGAGAATCACACCAAGTGTGCTTTCACAGGACAGAGAGTTAGGCCCGAGAGGAGAAACCCAGGCAAGGAGACACATCTCAGCGCTTGCCAGCAGCCGCCATGGCGGCAGCAGCTGTGGCGGTGGAGGCGAGAGCAGGAGCCATACCTGAGCCACAGAAAGTCCGGGACAAAGGAGCCAGATGCAGCAGGCGAGTGGATTCTACTCAACACCAGCAAGAACCGACAAGGAGCAGACAACTTCATCCTGCAGTTCACAGACCAAGATGACCCAGGAACCAAGACTCGGCATGACTAGAAGCCTGATGTCCTCACTCCTTCTCAGGGAGCAGAGGAGGGAAGGCCATCACTCTCCCCCCCAGCACCGGAGATCTCCATCTTGGATACCAACAAAGCTCGGAGGAGCTGCTAGCTCCAACTCAGGCCATAGAATAAAACGAGTCATTCAGCAGGTCACAAGAACTTAACGGCTGTGTGACCTGCCAGACTCAGCTCCACCCAGGGAAAAGTCACCCAGCTCGGATGCCAGCCCTAGGAGCGGCTTTCTTCACTGGGTAATCAGAGCCAGAGGCTGCCCCTCCCTGTAGCAGCCTCTACAAACAATTGAAAATCAGTAAACAGAAACCCTGAGAATGGCTCCAGGCTGGACTCTGTGAGTTTTTCACAAACTAACCCCCAGGAAAAGCTACTGTCTGTTGAAAGGCCTCAACTCTACTCAGAACCTACCCTCATCACTGCATTCCCCTCTTCTGTGATACTCAAAGCAGATCTGCCTCCCAATGAACTAGCCTGGGAGGAGGATCGCCAAATCCTGGGTAAAGCAGAGCATTTTTCTGCC
>NW_012267434.1:1064597-1065102 GCF_000151885.1 Dipodomys ordii
CTGTTGCAACAATGAGAAGTACAAGTTGTCATGTCGAAATCGAGCTTTACAATGTTGGTGTGGGGGCGGGGTGGAAGACGGGGGGGGTTGGGGGGGTTGGCTGGGAAGGGATGTGAAGGGTAAACAAGAGAGGAGGCTGCAATGCTTGATAAGAAATGTATGCATTAATCTGCTCATGTAATTGTAACCCCTCTGTACAGTGTGTTCACAAAAAAAGAAAAAAAGTAAAAAACAAATTGTGGGGTTGGGGATAAGGAGGGAAAATGCTAGGAGAAAATGAGGGAAGAGTTACACTGTTAAAAAAAAAGAAATGTATTCATTACCTACTTACATAACTGTAACCCCTCTATACATCACCTATATAATAAAAATAAATAAATTAACAATGATTCAAAAAAGATAAAAAATATTTCATGCTGATCTGATGTTGATAGGGAAGGGAGAAGAGCACATGCAGTATCTTAGCCTCAGGACCAACATCCACTCTCAAAGGAACCCAACTGAA
>NW_012267434.1:1065152-1066894 GCF_000151885.1 Dipodomys ordii
CCCCTCTTCTGTGATACTCAAAGCAGATCTGCCTCCCAATGAACTAGCCTGGGAGGAGGATCGCCAAATCCTGGGTAAAGCAGAGCATTTTTCTGCCAGTTCAAACAAACTGACTTAAGAAAACAACCAAGCCACAGGACCACAAACAGACCAGAGACTCCAACAAGAGGCTGGTTACAGACACAAGGGAAATACAGGATTTTCCCCACCCCTCCCCCAAAAATCAAAGAACTTATTTTTCTTCTTCTTCTTCTTCTTCTTCTTCTTCTTCTTCTTCTTCTTTTGGTACCTTAAATAAAAATTTTTTTTCTTTCCTAAAGCTTTTTTTACTCTTTAATTTTTGCCTTTTTTGAAAAAAAATTGTTTTCTAGAAACTTTTTTTCCCTCTTATAATTTTTATTTTAGGGATATGAGAGTGTGTGTTTTTCTTTCTTTTTTTTGTTTTCTTTCTCTTTTTTTCTATTTTAATTATCTTTATGTTTTTTGTCTAGCTCTACTGAACTTCTCATCTTTTTTTTCCTTTCTAATCCTTTCCACCCTCTCTTCTCTTTTGTTCTTCGTTATGTGGCTTAGTTCTTGTTCTGCACATTTTCAGATAAACCCGTGGTTGATTATTAGACACTATCCCCCATTGTGTACATACTTAATCCACAAATTTATTACTCAATTCAAAACCACTGGGACTTAAATTCCTTAATAGCAGTACTACCTCTTTATACCTATATAATATTTAAAGCATTTTTATTTTTAACTTTTTCACATCTCTTTATATCCCTCCCCGTCTCTCAATATATACACGTTCTTCTCTAAATAGATTGTTATCGATTCTACATGATATTATTAATTTTTACTTTTCTATTTTTCCTGGTCTCTTTTCTTTCCCCTTTCCCTTTCTTCTTTTTTTCTCTCTCTCTACTTTCATATTACCCAACCTATTACCTGCATTGAGATTAGGACTTAGTTAACTCTCCCTGAGCCTCCCCACGTCAATCTATTCCTATTTTTTACCCACATCTCTCCCTAACCCGAATAATTTCTGGTCCTCCAAATTCTTTATGGTTCATAGCCCATTAACATATAGTTGTTTGATGTTGAATAGATGTATCTGTTGAACTAGATTGTATCTGTAGACTATTGACTGTGCAAATTCAGACTTTGGTTGATGCTTGCCTTAAGATAGTGTTCTAGCACAAAACTGGTGCTATTTTCATCTCAAATGGGCAGAGTAAGCCAGAAAAACACAAGAAAAATGGCAAATCCGGGTATCTCAATTCCCAATCTTGATAATCAAGGGACAGAACAGATAATGAATAATCCAGAGGAAAGTTCCCAAATAGCTCTACAAACACTGCTGGCAAACATGATAAATGAAAAGATTGAAAGCATGCAAGGGACTCTGTATGAGTGTGAGAGGGAGAGAGAGGAAGCAATCCAAAAGTTTATACAGGAATATCATAAGCATGAGGAAGATACTCAAAAACTGATACAAGACTTGCGTGAGCAGCTTGAGAATACTCAAAGAGAAAGGCAGGAATGGCGTGAACAGGCTGAGAACACTCAAAGAGAACTGCAGGAATCCCATGAACGGGAGGAAGCTAATCAAAGAGTAATACAGGAATTGAGAGAGCAGGAAGAGAATACACAAATATCACTAAAGGCATTCATGGAATCCATTAACAAAGAGCTGAAGGAAGTCAGGGAGACCACAAAGGGAATGCTGAATGGAACCCAACAGAAGGAAT
>NW_012267434.1:1066956-1067551 GCF_000151885.1 Dipodomys ordii
CAATACATCTCCACCAAACCAGTCCTACAAAAGATTTTTAAAGATGTCCTACACATAGAAAACCAACAAGACCACAATAAAGGCCAAGAAACTAAACCCAAAGTGAGAATCCAAGAACCATAGGAAGAACCCAGTTTTCGCAGCCCCCAACAAGGTGGAAAACATGGCAGAAACTCCCAAGTACCTGTCAGTCCTATCTCTTCACATTAACGGATTTAACTCTCCAATTAAGTGACATAGACTGTCTAGGTTGATTAAAAAACAAGATCCATCTATCTGCTGCCTGCAGGAGTCACATCTTGCCAGTAAAAACAAACACATTTTCAATGTGAAAGGCTGGAGCAAAATCTACCAAGCAAACGGCCCCCATAAACAGGCTGGAGTTACAATCCAAATATCAGATAAGATAGACTTCAAATTACAATTAGTGAGAAGAGATAAAGAAGGTCACTAAATACTAATTAACGGATCTCTCCTTCAGGAGGATATTACAATTCTAAATATCTATTCGCCAAACAATGGAGCACCCATATTTATCCAAGAAACACTACTTTCCCTCAAAGCCCATATAGATCCAAAGACATTAATTGTTGGG
>NW_012267434.1:1071161-1076251 GCF_000151885.1 Dipodomys ordii
TTCATGCTGATCTGATGTTGATAGGGAAGGGAGAAGAGCACATGCAGTATCTTAGCCTCAGGACCAACATCCACTCTCAAAGGAACCCAACTGAAATGTGGTGCATATGCTAAATTTTTGTAATCTTGCTCTCCCCTAGTAATAACAGCCTACCAAATAGTTCCTATAGACCCACTTAGAGACAATGGAAGTCTCTCTTAATCTGAGGAGATCATTGGCCACAGAAGAAGACCAAACCCTTTCTTGTAAAGGACAAACTTTGCTGAGGCTGTAGGAAATTATCCCGTGTAATCTTTCTTTATGACCATGAAAAGGCAACGCTACCTCAGTGATCAAACTTAATTTTTCTCATCCATATCCAATAATTAGCAGGAGACTATCCTTTAACATCTAGTAAATTATTGTCTTTCACTATGGTTCAATTAATGTAGATGTCAAGAGTATATCTAAGAGCTGTCTACTTAATCAGTAGCTCAGAGTTGACATTGTTACTTTGGAATGAGAAATTTCTATGAAGTTACATTTTAATCCTTCAAGGCTAGAGCCACATTAACTTGTCTAAATATATTTATTATGCTTTTTCCAAAAAAATGACCCATCTCTGGCTCAACTTTTTCCAGAAATCTGTTGTCCACCCTTTCCACTGGGAAATCTAAGCACAGTTTAAGACCCAATTCAAGCATCTCCTCCAGAAGACCCTTCTCTGACTGAATCCTAAACAGAGTTTATTCTTCTCTTCTTTTTCTAATAGTCTGGAGACACAGATCTCTCTGGTTGCCTTATTTTGCTGTCATATAGCACTATGACTCAGGTGACTGAAAGCAGGGACTGTTTCTTTTGTGAACAAGACCCATATACTGCCCATCCGGGAGGCATTTGTTAAATACACAATACTTCCCTGTCATCCTTATGCTCATTTTCACTGTATCAGGACCCTGAAGCCAATCATAATCTGATAATATTAAATGAAGAATTCAGCCATAAATAATTAGTAAGCTGTAAAGTGTACACCATGCTGAGTAGCATGATAAAATCAGTGACCTCACCTCTGTTGTCCCATCCAGGACAACCGTAATCACTGTCCAGTGTGTCCATGTGAAGTAAGGAAACTGGGTCTCAGTAATATGCCTTGTCCTTACTGCCATGTTGGTGCCTTGCTGGGTGGAGCAGGCTTTCTACACAGCTCTGAAAAACTCTAGAGATAATAGAGGACATTTTTGGATCACAAATGTGTCCTGAGTTGTTAAGCTCCAGGAAAGTCTTACTTCCCTCAAATAATTGGCTCTGGATTTCCTCTGATATTTTTCCTTAGATTTGCTTAGACTTAAAACCTTTATTAGATTTAAGTGGTCATATGGTTTTCTTTGCTTATGGAGAACAATTTTGTTAGGATAAATTCCTTACACCTTAGGTGATTTTGACATATATAAGCTTTTTGCTAGCTGGCTGCTGGTCTTGGAGACAAGAGTCCACCAGCAGTCCACTGGTTCTCCAGAGCCAAATTCTGGAGTCAAATGCCAACAGAGCTTCATTCCTACAGATAACTTTTTTCGTAGACAGAATTTCATGCTCTAAAAATCATGAACTTTCTACTGCCATTTTCTTAGTGTGGGGATAACAAGTGTTGTCTAACTTGCTTGGCTTCCTCTACTGGTAAAGTTTAATAGAGTTTCTATTGTCTTTGCTAGTGCTCTGGTTGCAAATGATTTATTTTGATCTTCTCACTTTGGTAATATCCTCAAAAGTTAGGTTACATGTTTTAAGGGAGCCACAAGGCTTTTCTTAGTACATAACTGAGGAGGTTTCTGAACTTTTAAATTACTTGTGTCATGTCAAATACATTCACAAATGTTTTCTCTTTTCTGTGGTCGCTAGACATGGCACACACATGAAAGATTTTTGGATCAGGAGGCATGTTTTGAAATCATTTATGAACAACATTTCTCATAGTGATTTTTACTAAATCCTGTGACTGTTAAAGTAGGAACACAAACTGGAAAAAAAAGTCATTGCTTCCTTTTCAAGCTTGGTTCTGTCCAAAGAAAAGAAAGCATATGGTGGACTTAAATGTGCTTGAGAATCTGGTGCAATGACATGGGAGGCAGAGATTGGGAGTATCATGAATTGAGGTAGCATAGGTAGAATTTGTGAGACCTCATCTCAAAAAACAAGCGAAGTGGGTGTTGTGGTTTACTCCTGTCATGTATTATGCTATAGGCATGGGTGAGATCACAATGTGAGATTGTCCATAGAATATATCATAGTCTATCTGAAAAATAAACTACAAGGAGCTGGAAGTGTGGTTCAAGTGATAGAGTGCTTACTTAGCAATCTTTAGGTCATGAGTTCAAATCATTGTACAACCTCCCAAAAAGGACGCATGAATATATGACATCATGTATTCATTCTTGTTGATAATAATTTGGATGTCCTGAATTACCCATGCAACAAGAATGATTTGAAGCCTAACGCATTAATTTGGATCATAAGCCTACATTTTAAAGTACCATAAATATAACTAGGCAATGGTGGCTCATACCTGTAATATAAGCTATTCAGGAAACCAAGTCCTTAAGATCACAATTTGAAGCCAAGCCAGACATAATTTTATGTCCATTTTCAATTTTTAATAGTGTTTCCAACTTTTAAAAGTTGCCTGATAAATTTTGTCTTCACAAAACATAAATATTTCTCTATGAATTATAATATTGAACCCTGGAAGAACATAAAAAATAAAGTTCACTGAAATGGTGCCTATACTGTGTATACTTTTTGTCATAAGAGGGCACTGTTGGCTATAAAGGAAATAGCTTTTCTGTAGATTAAAACTAACCTTCCTACTCTGCAGCTAAAGGAGGAGTTCTGACTAAACATTTGTTTATTCAGAATCATAAACTCAGGTGTCAGAAATATGTACATTTTCAATAGATTATTTCTTCCTAATAGCACTTTCAATGTTCTAAGAAAACATCTGAATCACACTCTCCCTCTCCCCCTCCACTCCATGAAGACACTCAGCTAGGTGTGGGGGAGGGGCTTCCTGCACAGAAGCTGTAAAGGAACTCAGCTGATTGGTTGCAGTAGAAGGAACAATGCCAGAGTCAAGCCCTGACACACCTGGCCCAGTTGAATTATATATACCTATCTCACATAACCAGACAAGCAACATGAAAGGGCTATTGAGCACTCTGCTGGGACTTTTGTGCGTCCAGATATGCTGTGAGTTGGGCTGTCACACATCTAGGGTACACAAAGGGTTTCTCAGCTGTAACATGTGGAGGAGAAGCAGGAAGATGTGTCCTTCTCATTCATAATCTATGGCAGCACTTTCAGAACTCTGCAGTTGTGGTAATGTCGATCACATAAATGATCATTTCTCTCTTTTATTCAGGTGTAAGAGGAAATCAGGTTGAGCAGAGTCCTCCAGCCTTGCTTCTCCAGGAGGGAGAGAACTCCACGCTGCAGTGCAACTTTTCTAACACAGTAACCATTGTGCAGTGGTTTCAGCAACATCCAAGAGGAGGCCTCATCAGCCTGTTTTACCTTGCTTCAGGAACAAAGCACAATGGGAGACTCGTAGCCACGATAGACACCAGGGAACGCCGCAGCTTGCTGTACATCTCCTCTGCCCAGAATACAGACTCTGCCACTTACTTCTGTGCTGTGAGAGACACAGTACTCCCTAGGCACCTGCAGCCTCTACACAAACCCTCAGCCTGGTGTAGCCCCTTTAAACAGTTTCATGTCTCTTTCCTACATTGGCAGTTTCACCCACAGTTGCTCCATGGGTTTGGTCTTTTCTTCCCTTCTCAGTCTATACCTCATCTTTCACTACAAATAACTTACTTGGAATGAGCCAAGTGGCTGATACAAGATGGTATCAAAATAAATTAACTGCAGTGTGTTGGATCCCCACAGGGCAAAATGTAAGAGCAATAAAAAGAAAAAAAAAAGTTGGGATAGAGATGTTATTGACAGCAGTGCAGCTTAGTTTAGCATTTCCAGAACATTCAGGCATTTTCACTCTAAGTCAGCTTAGGTCTTCACAGGCCTAAGCTCCGCAGATGAGGCACCACCCACCTTCAATCACAGGTAACACCTCTAGCCCCCAACTGTATATAAAGGGTCCTCCAAGTAGCCAGATGACGCCATCTTCTCCCTTCCCTCGAGACAATTTAGCCTTGTCTGCTCTATTGGCAATAAATCTTTTCCTCTATGTGACTTTTGTCCCAGTGGTCTTTTGGATACTTTCTGCTTGGGTTATTTTTCCTTTCATTCACCACATGCCCCAGGGGCAAAGGCCATTCTCCATTTCTTGCAGCCTAAAATATCAGTGAAGCAGAAATAGAACAATGTCTGAGGAGAGTGTCCACATGTATGTTGCATTCATCTAATTCCCATTCATGCTTTTGTGTTTTGAATGGTCTGCTTACACTATAATGGGTTTCTTGCTCAATTGAAATGGATGTGTGTTCTCCTGTTGGGTGGAGATGTGTCAGAGTTTCTTGCTTCATAGTGTTGCTGTTAATCTACTAAGTTGTCCTAGCTTTTACTGAAGGCAAAGTATTAAACTCCCAGCTATTATTGTTGAAATCTATTTCCCCCTGCAATTCTGAAAGCTATAAGTGTTATATGTTTCTAATATATTGACTTTTTATTATTAAAAGTAGTCCTTAACTTTAGTCTGCTTATTTGGTTAAAATGTATTTTATCAAATAATGTTATGGCAATTCCATCTTTCTAACTGTATGTGCACGATACATATTCCATCCTTTATCTTATTTCTGTTTGCTTGATTTGGATATTAAATGTTTCCATAACTTGTAAATTTGAATTAAGTAAAAAAATTTAAATGTGCTTTCTTAAAAACTACTGATTTACAGTCTGAAATTGCTGTCTAAATGAATGTAAGTTGAAAGTTTTTTTTTTTGGTCCGGTCGTGGGGCCTGAACTCTGGGCCTGGGTGCTGTCCATCAGCTCATCAGTTCAAGGCTAGCACTCTACCACTTGTGCCACAGCACCACTTCTGGCTTTTTTCTTTTTGCTTATGTGGTGCTGAGGAATCGAACCCAGGGCCTCAGGCATGCAAG
>NW_012267434.1:1076301-1077126 GCF_000151885.1 Dipodomys ordii
AAACCAGCCCTACAAAAGATTCTTAAAGATGTCCTACACATAGAAAACCAACAAGACCACAATAAAGGCCAAGAAGCTGCACCCCAACTGAGAATCCAAGAACCATAGGAGGAACCCAGTTTTCACAACCCCCAAGAAGGTGGAAAACATGGCAGAAACTCCCAAATACCTCTCAGTCCTATCTCTTAACATTAACAGACTTAACTCTCCAATTAAGTGACAAAGACTGTCTAGGTGGATTAAAAAACAAGATCCTTCTATCTGCGGCCTTCAGGAGTCACATCTTGCCAGTAAAAACAAACACGATTTCAATGTGAAAGGCTGGAGCAAAATCTACCAAGCAAACGGCACCCATAACCAGGCTGGACTTGCAATCCTAATATCAGATAAAATAGACTTCAAATTAAAATTTGTGAGAAGAGATAAAGAAGGTCACTACATACTAATTAATTGATCTCTCCTTCAGGAGGATATTACAATTCTAAATATCTATTCGCCAAACAATGGAGCACCCAAATTTATCCAAGAAACACTACTTTCCC
This sequence comes from Dipodomys ordii, assembly GCF_000151885.1. Taxonomy (NCBI): domain Eukaryota; kingdom Metazoa; phylum Chordata; class Mammalia; order Rodentia; family Heteromyidae; genus Dipodomys; species Dipodomys ordii. Next base: position 1,076,844 of record NW_012267434.1, read on the forward strand.
TCAAAGCCCATATAGATCCAAAGACATTAATTGTTGGGGATTTTAACACACTACTCTCCCCACTAGAAAGATAAACCCGGCAAAAACTCAACAGAGAAACAGCAGATCTAAACAGCTGCATAGATCAACTACATTTTACAGACATCTAACGAACATTTCACCCAGCAGCATCAGAGTACACGTTCTTCTCAGCAGCACATGGAACATTTTCTAAAATAGACCACATTTTAGGCCACAAAGCAAACTTGTCTAAATTCAGAAACATTGAAGTTATACCTTGCAT
>NW_012267434.1:1079057-1084961 GCF_000151885.1 Dipodomys ordii
ATACAATATCTACATTAGCCTATGTGTCACATTTTCACCAACACCATCTGTTTCACTGTTCTTTCTAGTAGATCCTGATAGGGTGAGTTCTCCATATTAATCCTTTCAAAATTTCTTTTCATTATATGAACATCTTTTCATGATGTGAGTCACTATATCTACTTAAGCAAAAGTAGGTCTGCTCCTCATGTGAGCAGCATTACGTAATGTACAATTTGTGGGAATTAAAGCTAATAGTTTTATTTTCCAGTTTGTTGAAGTTTCTTTATTTTTTAGCATTACTTTCAACTTTTCTGTACAGTAATTTGTAAGTCTTTAAGGAAATAAAAAGATAAACCATTAGCAAGGATAAAAGCTATGGAGCACGTAAGTTGTGAAATGATTGTTTTTACAGAACATATATAGAGCTTTACAACTCAATAAAAGAGAAAAAATTTAAGGTGAGAAATATTATTGAACAGACTGTTCACCAAAAAATTATAGGAATGACCAAATCACAGATGAAAAGATTCTCTATATCAGAACCTAAAAGGCAAAGCAAACTTGTCTATACACACCACCTTCCATACCACTTGAGGAATGACTTCAGCAAAAACAATGTTATTTGCCTCATTCTTCAGACATCCTTGACACAAAACAAGACAATGTGAACAAGGAGGCAAGGTGGGAGCTGGTGGGATTGTGAGTCAACAGGGAGATCAAGGGCAATGCCTGAGAGGTTCTTAGTGCCTAGAACTGGAAATCTGCAAATACTTGACATAGTTACTGAATCACAATTACATTACAAATCTTGTGCATGACTTCTACAAGCTAAACCACACAGGAAAGTAGGTGCAGACAGAACTCAAGGTGACCAACAGGTGATGTGGTAGCTGTATACCGTCCTCGTTATGTGGAGACAGTGTATAGCTACCGCATCACTTATTTGTCACTTTGAGTTCTGTCTTCACCTACTTTAATTCCAAGTTCAAATAAAGCCATTAGTACAATCATACTTCTTCCTAATATGATACAATACTCTTCATTCAAACACAAACTCCCTAACCCTCTTCCACAAATAGGATGATGAGCTCATTTCCCAAATATGAGATATATTTCTTACATTTCTAGATGATTCACACTCTCTACTGAAATCCTATAGTTTAACTACTGAGTTTTGAAGTATAACATTACATCATGTCCCATCTTCCTGGTATTAATTTTGTTAAATTGTTAATAGTTCAAAAAGTTTAAACAATATTCACTGTACACATATGACAAAAGAAGTGGGAAATATGAGATGAGGCTGGAGAAAGGATACATTCATAATGCCAAAAGTTGTGATCCCAATCTGGACATTTACACTTACATGACATGGTAAATTCTAAACCCCTTATACAATCTTGTTCTTAATTTAAATTTAAATATTATTGTAAATGTGATGTACAGATGGGCTACAGTTACATAAATAAGGTAGTGATTACATTTCTTTTTGAACACTGTGACCCAGCCCTCATTTTCTCCCACTTTCCCCCTTTCCTTACCTCCTTTCCCATAATTTATAAGGTTATTTCTAACATAGTGTCTAATAAGTATACCTTTGAATTGGTTCACCCTTTGTCACACTGTTTCTGTGATTCCCTTCCCTTCCCCAAATCAGATAAGCTTATATACAAGATAAAGGGTAGTGAAATAAAAAACAATGACAATGAAAAAAGAAAGGAAGAGAGAAAGAAAGAAAGAAAGGAAGGAAGGAAGAGAGAAAGAAAGAAAGGAAGGAAGGAAGGAAGAAAGGCAAGAAAGGAAGGAAGGAAGGAAGGAAGAAAGGAAGGAAGGAAGGAAGGAAGGAAGGAAGGAAGGAAGGAAGGACTGAAAACAGTAAATAAAAAAGTTCTGTTTCCATTTCTTGGAGTTCATTTTGATAAGCATCGTTTTATATGGTCATGTGCACATAGCCATTGTGGTCCTTTCCTAAGAATATCCTCCTTTGTTCTCACTGTGCCATACTTCAAGTTATGTTTAGTTAATTATGTCCAAGTGTAATTGTCTTAACATTGGATTAATTTGGGGGAAACCAAGCATTCTATGTTTCTTTGGGTCTGTCTTACTTCACTTAATATACTTTTTTCCAAGTCCATCCATTTCCTTACAAATGGGCCACATCATTCTTTCTGATGGAAACATAGAATTCCATTGTGTATATATATCTCATTTTCTTGATCCGTTCATCCAGTGAGGGGCATCTGGGTTGATTCCATATCTTGATTATGGTAAATAATGTTGCAATGAACATGCTTGTGCTGATGGCATTAGTGCAGGCTGGTTTGTGGTCATTTGTGTAAAGCCCAAGGAATTGGATTGCTAGGTTGTAGGGAAGCTGTATGTTTAGCCTTTTCAGGAACATCCATACTGCTTTCCAGAGTGATCAAACAGGTTTAAAATCTCATTTAATTCAGTTCTCATAAATCATGGCCACATCCATGTCATCAACTGTTATTATTAGTTTTCTTGATAATGGCCATTCTAACTAGGATGACTTGGTATCTCAGAGTTGTTTTGATTTGCATTTCTTTTATGGTAAGAGGTGTTGAATATTTCTTCATGTGTCTATTGGCCATTCTTATTTCTTCTTTAGGAAGTATCTCTTTAAGTCTTTAGCCCACTTATTGATGGGGATTGTTGTTTCTTTAAGGATATTTTTGAGGGAGTTAATTTTTTGAGCTCTAAGTAAATTTTACAGATGTGGCCTTTGTCTGATATATGGCTAGTAAATATCTTCTCCCAACTTGTGGGCTTTCTATTTATTCTGCTATCTATCTCCTTTGCCATGCAGAAACTCTTCAGTTTAATGCAATCCCATTTATCCAGCCTTTCTTTAATTTGTTGTGTTTCAGGTTCTTCACTTGCAAAATAAAGATGTTTTGACCTGTTCCAAGGAGCCTTAGTATTTTTCTTATCCCTTCCTTTAATAATTTCAGGGTATTTGGCCTTACATTGAAGTCTTTAATTCATTTGTGATTGATTCTGGTGTAGGGTCATATATCCTGAATGGATGTCAGTTTGGAGTAGTTAGGACATTTTGAATAAACTCTGAGAGTTAATTATATCTAACTTACATGCTAGAAATCTAGAGTCAACTTGTGAGTGTCATTGTGATTTGTCCAGAGAATAATCTTATTCATAGAAAGTCTATTATGTTTCATTTACTTGATTTTTCTCACTATAAACTGTAAAATATCAGGAAGAATATTTAAATACCTTACAAAGCTTTCATACCAATAAGTCATGGCTGACATTTTGTTCTATATTAATTTATTATTCAAATAGGTTCATACATTCTGATACTTTTATTTATTTCCTCTTAATATATTTTAACACAGTATTTCACAATTGTCCAATCTTATAAACTTAAATTTTAATGATTGAAAGAATGATTTTCCAAGTCACAATTTAATCTCTTATATTCATCATCTTGTGTTTGCATGGAAGACCTTTATTTTTCCTGAAGTTAGATGTTGCTCTTTTTTTTTTTTTTTTTTGTCTGCCGTGGGGCTTGAACTCTGGGCCGGGCCGCTGTCCCTCAGCTCTTCAGCTCAAGGCGAGCGCTCTACCACTTGAGCTACAGCGCCACTTCCGGTTTTCTGGTGGTTTATTGGAGATAGGAGTCTCACGGTTTCTCCTGCCCCGGCTGGCTTTGAACCGCGATCCTCAGATCTCAGCCTCCTGAGTAGCTAGGATTACAGGCGTGAGCCACCAGCGCCCGGCAGATGTTGCTCTTTACCTACATGATTAGCTTCTTAAATAGGCTGTTTTACATTTCTTCTGGTATAGGACAATGCACTTCATTGTGCATGTGCCGTTTCTCCAGCTGTCTCATCATTCTTGAGATGTTGAGTCTTTTTATTCTTATACTTTTTGTATTTTCATAATATTTATAAAGGTATATTTTTTGAAGTATTGATTTTTGAACTCAGGGACTTTCACCTGCTAAGTAAGCCCTCTAACTGCTTGAGCCACACTCCCAACACCGTAATCTGAGGTTACTCATATCACTGATGGACACAGATTTATTAAACATTCTTTCAAGGCAGACAGGGAGGTCATAGTTCCCTTCCAAAGGTCAACACATCAGATGCTGATAGGGCTGGTCCCTTCCCATGTTGATACCACAGCTCTGGCAGTGACTCTCACTGGATGATCTCCCAGAGCAGTCTTCTCCATGCCTGAAATATCCAGTTACTTCTGCCTCCTGTGTGACAGCTTCAGCATAATAGGGAGAGAGAGAGCGCTCAGTGACTGAGCACAGCTGGTTTCTCTCCTTATGCAAGATAGTAATGCTGCTTGATGTCATTTTAATGGCATATAAGCAAACTGTATTGTTTCCAGGACAAAAGTTTTGTAGGAAAGCAGATATTTCTTTTCTGAACTTTTTATAGAGAATATTTTATAGAAAAAAATCAAAAGCCATCTTTAAAGAAACTATGTGTTTACTCACATCCTTGTGAACTGATGATTTTTCCCTTTTCTTTCTATCTGTATTTTCTGCATTCCCCAAATAAACTGTTTGCATTCAGTCACTTTTCCAATGTTGGTATCTAGAAAAATCCAGGGTAAGAGATAATGTAATATTGGTCCTAGGAAACACATACACAGATTGTGATTCTAGAACTTAATGGTCCATAACAGCAGGATCTCAATATTAGAAGGAAGTGAAGGGTACTGAAAGCATACAGTATCACACATGCTAATCACCATGGTGATTGCTAAAGATTCAGGGCCAAGTTGTTGAAGTAGTTTATGTGAAATCTTTAGCATTCTAGAAGCATTTGGAGTTCCCAGTTTGTACGTTAGGAGACTGTTACTATTGCAAATGAGAGATCTTGGATAAGAAAATTAAACTAGAAAGCATAGATTTATGAATTTTTAAAAGTACATTTACTGAGAATAGGTGAGCCACAGATTTATGCTAGGAAACTTTTAGTTTTCATCTCAATGACAAAGAAAATTTCCTGTGTAATCTATTGCACATTCAATGATATTTATCAAACTTATGAACTTATTTTGTATTGAACATAGATGGCACTCCTAGTGAGGTCTCAAAGTGCCTTAAGACTCATATAAAAAAGATAGACATATGTTAAGAATTAGCCTAAATTTTCATGTTTTGTATGTTTCTTTCTATGTTCAAGCCATTCTAGAGAAAAATGGCAATATATCTGAGAGTGTATAAGACATTACAGTGTTTATACTCTCAGTTCAGCCACTGTCTGCTACAATTATTACTGATGTCTTCTAATGGCAAAATATATTTCTGCTACATTCCCTGAGTTTTACCTGTATTTCACATAGTAACAATAACTTAATTCAATTGTTTGTCTTAAGACTCTTGACTGTTAAATCCAAGGCCCTGAAACAAGTTGAGTTCTTAAAGTTAGGACATGTGAGTCTATTACTAGCTGGAAATTAGCTTGTGTGATTTTTCTCATTGATTTCTAAGTTCTTCTACATTCCACTTACGCTTCAACTCCCCACCAACACTCATGTCCCAGTTCTGGGTCCTCTATTCTGTTTCATTGGTCGATGTGTCTGTTTTTGTGCCAAGACTATGATCATTTTGCTATTATGGTTCTTTTGAATGAAGTCAGATATTATTATATTTTCATCAAAGAATTTCACTTTTAAGGCTAGACCATTTCTTCAACCACACTATTCACAATGTAAATTAAAATAAAGATATTTCTTATTTACTGTATTTATCTACTTCTGCTTTTTCTCCCCATTAGTTGTGGGGCTTGAACTCGGGACCTGAGTTCTGTCCTTGAGCTTTTTCATGTAAGTCTATCACTACCATTTGAGCACAGCACCACCTCTGATTGTTAGTGGTTAATTGGAGACAAGAGTCTCACAGAATTTCCCTCCTGAGCT
>NW_012267434.1:1093030-1093403 GCF_000151885.1 Dipodomys ordii
GAATAGATATTTAGAATTGTAATATCCTCCAGAAAGGGGAGATCCTTTAATTAGTATGTAGCGACCTTCTTTATCTCTTCTCATGAATTTCAATTTGAAGTCTACTTTATCTGATATTAGGAATGCAACTCCTGCCTGTTTATGGTGGCCGTTTGCTTGGTAGATTTTGTTCCAGCCTTTAACATTGAAAATAGAAGGGTCTTGTTTTTTAATCCAACTAGACAGTCTATGTCGCTTAATTGGAGAGTTCAGTCCATTAACGTTAAGAGATAGGACTGGAGGTATTTGGGAGTTCCTGCCATGTTATCCACCTTCTTGGGGGCTGTAAAACCTGGGTTCTTCCTATGGTTCTTGGATTCTCAGTTTGGGTGCA
>NW_012267435.1:0-8082 GCF_000151885.1 Dipodomys ordii
TCTCAAACATACCTCTTCTCTTCCTTCTCTTAATTTTTGATTAGGTATTGAACTTTTTGCCATTTAGCAAAGTATGTGTATAGTGCATCTTGGTCTGTGTCATCACTTTGTGATCATCACTCCCCTTAGTCCCACCTCTTCCTTATATTTCTTAGTTCTGTGGTATATACAATGAAATACTGCAAGCATTCTAGCCTCTTCCTCCTTCATTCTTCCACCCCCTCCCTTTGGATCCACTCTCCCATTTTTCAAATGAATTAATTGAACTATAATAGACACTATAGAGAGAGCAAATAGTAACATTCTTTAAAAAGATTAAGTCAAAGCCCAATCAAATAAGTACCAGGAAAAGGTCACTAGCATCTATTATTTTATTAGGCTTTTGTGCATCCAGTATAGCAGTGTTACATGTCACAGTTTAGCCTCTTAAATGTTCCCACATTTGAAAGTTTTATTATACTTTAAAGTCTTCTCTTGTTTTCAACCTTTGGTTACATAGGTATCGTTTTGTTAATGAAAGGAGATGGGACCCCAGGATAGAGCTCTACCATCAGAGCCAGAGCTCCACTTCAGGCTTTTTGGTGAATAAATAGCAAAACAAGTCTTATGGTCTTTCCTGTTCAGCCTGGCTTAGAAACTCAGATCCTCAGATCTCAGCCTCCTGAGTAACTAGAATTAGGATTACAGGCATGAGCCAGAGTTTTCCCTGTTTTTTAAAATACTTTTTTATTGTAAAAATAGTGTACAGATGGGTTACAATTACATGAGTAAGGTAATGTGTACATTTCCTACCGAGCATTGTTACCTCCTCCTTTGTTTTCCTCTAGCATCCCTTCCTTCCCCATCTCCCCTACTCCTCCTTCCCCTCCCCCCACTTATATGGTCATCTTATATGACCATATAAGATGATCTTAAGAAAAATTATCCCCAAGAGAGGTTCACAAGTGGTTATTTTCTTTCTTGCTATTGTTTTTAACATATTTATAATGTGCTATGTGATTGTTTTGTTTCTTTTTTCTTTTTTATTGTCGGTCATGGGTGCTGAACTCTGGGCCTGGACGCTGTCCGTCAGCTCTTCAGCTTAAGGCTAGCATTCTACCACTTGGGCCACAGTGCCACTTCTGGCCTTTTCTGCTTATTTGGTGCTGAGGAATGGAACTTAGGGTCTCCGGCATGTAAGGCAAGCGCTCTACCGCTGAGCCACCTTCCCGTCCTTTTTGTTTCTTTTGTATGTTTTTTCCCCACAGTATAACCCCTGTTTCCACTGTATTTTATTCCAGTGTCCTGAATCTTGTATATACACTTTTTAATTTCGGGAGGGGAAGGGAAGAAATGCTTAAATAGGGATACAGATTTTCCCAGTTTTTTTTTGTTGTTGTTTTATGAGGAGTTAAAGAAAGGACCAGAGAAGCTTATTTTTCCTGGGTCAAACTCTTGTTTGTAGGTGGTTTTCAACCTTGAACATTTGTAACCTCTGTTCACTGTGCATTATAGCCCTCTGTTTATTCTGAGAATCTGCTTCTGTTTTAAATCCCCTTCCCCATGGTTCCCTATGCTCTGTACTTCAGGTCCCCTGCTTTTCATTATCATTTATTACTTCTTTTTTTGATTCCCTTCCAAATCTTGACATGAAATTCTGCTAAATCCCCTTTGCATCATGTATATTTGCTTACCCTGGAGAGCAGATGAATTTGTTCTGCCCCTCCTTAGAGCACAGTCCTGATCCTGTGTGGATCCAGCATCCTATTAGGTCATAGAGTTGAGTCTTGTCTAACCATTGTTGTAGAATGCCTAGAGCAAAAATGTTGAATAAATTGTCAACATTTTAGCAAAGCTCACATACCTAAGGATCTTGCATGAGGACGAACAAATACAGAATTTCCACAGTTTACCACACTATCCACTTCTCCTTTGGCCCCTCCATCCATGGATTCTGCTGACTTTGCACAAACTGTCCCCTTTGTTTTATATATATATATGTGTGTGTGTGTGTGTGTATAAAACCTCTCATAATATAAGAGGTTTTGACTATGGAGAATTGTGTATTGTCACCAATTTATATTCAGTTGTTCTCATGAATGTTTCCTTAGGTTTACAACATTCCATAAATATGGCCCTCAGTTTGCTGAAGCAAAGATTCTGATAAACCAAGATAGATTTGTATAGTGTAACATGTGTATTCCACATATGTTCCTGTGTGTTCTACCTAACAGAACTTATTAAATGATTTTATATCTAAATCATAGAATTGTATTCTCCAATGAGATGGAGCAGTATGATCCTCCCACACAGCAGACAATATAAAATAATCCAGCTATTTTAAAAACCACAGTATAAGATTTTTCGATACATGTCTCTAAGCCATAAGGGAAATGCCTGTCTTGATCGATTTACTCACTCATAGAAAGCTTTGAAATGGTATTAACAATACAGACTTAACTATAATTCAACAGAGCATCAACTCTAGTAGCCTTTACAAAAACTTAATAATATTATGCTGAAAAAGTGCTTAATCTCTACCCATGTTTCCCAGGAAGAGGTTTCCCCTTCTCTTCTGCTCTGTCTCAGGAGTACAAGCATTACTTGAAGATTTAACTACAAACAGGCCAAAGCAGTTGGCTTAGAAAGATTGCAGTAAAGGTTAGACATCTCAAAGGCAGATACCAACAGCAAGCAATTCCCTGTGCACTGTGAGAGAACAGAATGAGGATGTGGGGCTGCATCGAGCATATTGCATCCACACTGCTCTACTCTGCCCAGGTAGGTAACAGACTTTAATATCCAGTAATGGAGTCAAAGAAATGTGAAAGCTAACAGAAGTGAATATCTATATTCCTGTGGAGTGGGAAAAATTCTCCTCAGGGTGACAGGAAAGCCAGAAGGAAGGATGGAAATAATAGATTGGAGTATGTTTCCAAATGTAATATTTAAAAAACCTTTTTGTGACAGTGAGTGTTTTGAGATACATCCCTGTCCAGGGATGTATAAAGGGTCTGTTTTCTGAATGTCCTGCAAATGTGGAAAGGTTGGGCAGGAACGAAGAACAATGCTGTGGAGGTCCATTTTCAATATTAGGATATGTACAAGTGTCGATTCTGCATGCAGACAAGGAAAGAGCTTTATGGTCCGTAGGTTCTTGCCTTGGTGGGCATGGTCATTTCTAGGTCTTATGCTTCATTATGGCTGTGCCCAACGCACCCCGTGCGGTGTCCTTATGACCCATGCACTTGAATGCGCCTTGGCGCTTGCAGCTGTGCACGGGCAGTTGGTGTGTGCATTCGTTCTGTTTTCTCCTTAACTTTGTTGTAAGAGTTAAGGTAAGGCCTCAGAGCAGTGCTGACTTCATGTTGAGCAAATGGGACTGACAGTATGTGTGTGTTGGGGAGGAGGAGCAGGTCAAAGGGCTCCGGTGGGTGTGGCGTGTGGCCCATGGCCTTGTAGGGGGACGAGCCTCGCTCGAGGTCGCCGTCCTGTCCCTGACAGGTGGTACTGTCGCATGGGCCTTTGTCATGGTGGTGCGGTCTGGACAAAGGGAGGTGGCCGTGGGGGGTGGGCAGAACGAGAGGGGCGGGCAGGAGGGTGAGGTCGGAGGCCCTCCCTGAGTCACGTGGACGTGCTGGGAGCTGGTCAGCACACCGGGGACCGGGTGGGTGGGGAGGGGGCACGGCTCTGTGGGTCAACTTCTGCCGGCTGCCCCGAGCACTCTTGCAAGGTGGACGCAATAGCAGCTACTTGGTGGCTTTGGGCGGAAGGATCTGGTTTTGGCGCCATGGGGAGGGAGGTGGGGTGGGGGATGCGGGATGAAGGATAGAGGGAGAGATGAGCCTTTGGGGTGTCTAGGAGGTGCTCATGGAATCCCGGGGTGCGGGGCGCCTCTGATGGCCCCAGGATGGAGGATCTTGAGCGTGGGGTGGGGCGGGAGCGTGCTGAGGAAAATGCTTGGCCACCTGGGTGCGGGGCTGTGTTCAGCTCCTGGTCAGCGCCAGGGGGAGGCCAGGGTCCCACTGCCTGTGAAGCAACTTCTCCTGTGAGCAGAGATAAAGACGGGCGGCCTGGTCCCAGGGGAAGGATCGCGTTTGGAGGCCACTGCAGAGTAACCTGGCCGCGGTGGGGCGGGTGACCAAGGAGTAAGGGGAAAGAGAAGCCTTGGGCCCTGACAGTCCCCAGACATAAGCACTGGTGTTGGCCACAGGACAGACTGCGGACTCTTCCCTGAGCACCCGCCTGCGGTCAGGACAAGCAATGAGAAAAGTTCCTTCAATGTCGATGCTAAGGAATCAGGTCAGCAGAAGTCAAAGCCGGCATTGGGAAGGTTGCTTCCCACAGCTCAATGCATTAACTTCTTCCCTCTTCAGTAAGGAGTGAAAACAAGATGTCAGTGGTTCAAGACGGTAGTAGATACTTGGGAGGTGGATAATGGAAGAATCACGTTTTGTGTCCACTGTAGTCTGGTGGCTGTGGAGTTGGGTGGAATTGGGGAAAGGAGAAATATGAGAGAGAGACTTTTAAGATGATATCGGAAACCCTAAATGATCCTCAGAGTGGCTTACTTGTGTTCCACACACACATATGCTGCAATCTTGCATGGGCATCCTAAGGCAGGTTATGCAGTGTGGAAATTGCCTGGCTATCTTGACCCTACACAATTTGTTCATCAGGAATACACAGCTGGAGTGGGGACCTGAATTGTATGGTCTAACTGCTCTGTGAATAAACTTCTCTCCAATGACTAGAGCAGTGATAAATTCAAGACACTGATGGCTCACAGGTGTAATTTTAGCTAATTAGAAGGGTAAAGCTGACGGTTCTTTTTCTGAGTCCACTCTGTTTTCCGGTGTCTGCAGTGGGGTGGAAGTCGAAGGAGTAATTTGAGCCGCATTAGCCTTACTGAGTTGAGGAGGGGATGACTAATGGCCAACATACATGTGATGGAATCCTCCAGGGACATAGGAATGGAGAGCAGGGCCCAAATGAGGAAGTTGCCTGGCATTCTTGACTCTGTGGGATCTGTTCAGCAGAAAGTCAGAGGAGGAATCTGGGAGGGGGAACCATCATTACCCTTTGAATTATCCTCTCTCTTGTGAGTACAGCAGTAGTAAAAGATAGATGCCAGTGTGGTGACAGTGTCTCATATCTGTCATCCTAACTGCACAGGAGGCTGAGATCTGAAGATTAGGGTTTGAAGCTACTCTAGGCAGGGAAGTCTATCAAAGTTTTTTCTCCAAAAAGCAGAAAGTAGACCTATGCCTGAAGGGTTTGATTGCCAGTCTTGATAAAAAAAAGTAAAAGGACAGCATCAAGTCCCTGAGTTCAAGTTTCAGTGCAGGCACAAAAAGGTAGGACTAAATTGGGTACTGGAGTGGCTTACAGTGTAAGAAATGCTTCATATAGGTGATGGGGGTTACACTTGGAGTTGTAACACTCACTGAACCTACATTGTGGGTGCTGGTGATGGAAACATGGAGAATCAACCACATGAAGCTAAGGGGATGGGGTGGGCAGCTGGTGAGGAAGATGACTAGAATACAGGAACTATTGTGAAGCAGTTAGGACTGGTGGACCATAGGGATGGAAGAGGTTCACATTGTTGTGTTAATCAACTCCACTAGGCCTTGAGCAGTTTAAAAAAAAACTTAATTGTAGCACTGGCTTTGCTTGTAGCTGCCTAGGAGGCTGAGATTAAAGGATCACATTTTGAGGAAACCTGAGTAAAAAAATTGGATAGCCTTATCTCAAAGACAATCTTCAAAAACCTGGCCTGGTAATATGTCTCAAGTAGTAGAACACAAAACTAGCAAACTGGAGACTGAGTGTTCAAAGTCCAGGCCAGAAATGAACAATTGTCCTGCTAGCAGAACAACTAAAAACTACCCAAAGAGGAATGGAGGACTATATTCCATCCAAGAAGCCATGTTTCTTGCAAGAGGGCCTAGGTAGAGGTCATGTAATCAAAATTCTATTGTCTCCACCTTGAATTTTTTTCTTGTTACTATTTTTCTTAGTTCACAAGTTTATTATGAAAAACACTGCAATGCTCTTGTGCAGTAACATCTTACAGGAGGGGGAAACAGCTGTTCAAAACAACTCACCAGGTTCTGACAGTAACAAAGAACAACATGGGGCTGAGATTTGAGAAGGGAATAAACTGAGTGCAGACAAATCATACAATTAAATTAAATGGTATCCCTGAAAATAAACAAAACAATTTCAAAACTCACAAGTAAAGGGGGAGGCCTTGGTACTTATTTTTTAAAATGTTCATTAAGCTCCAATGATTGTTTGCTGCTATCCTTATCTACAGTCATGCTGAGTAAAGTTATAGCTAAATGGAAGTTAAATTGTACTCATGAGGTGTTAATGGTTACATCTTATTATCTGCAGTCTCTCAGAGAAGGCAAAAGTAACTACAAATAGCTCTATGCCAGAAACTGGTTTCTTGACCAACAATGTCGCTTCAGCATGTAATGAACTTGTTCATTCTAAAGTGGTCACGGCTGTTGTTGACAAGAAGCTTTGTATTTTTATATGGCACATCTTTTGGTCCATGTGAAAATAAGTTTTTTGAATGTTAACTATTTTCTGACACTTTTTTCTTGATGCCACCATGACAGCAATCCAAAACCAATTGATAAAATCTGTTAAAGCGACAAAGAAAATATTATAAACAATTGATTTCCTGGTAAAATTGGATTTTCAACATCTTTCACAAGACAAACAAGGCAAAGGATGTTTGCCAAAGGAATTAAGGGTATTTTGTACAATTCATATGTTTACCTTATCATATATGTATGCATTTGATTGGAAAGTATACATGTTTACAAATGCATTATGACATATTTTAATATACCTCCACAAATTTTAAAATTTATAATCCAACCATTTACAATAGGATTTAAAATATTGCTGTCTATGAGTTGCATTTTCATAATATCAGTGCTATGTTTCAGAGTGAACTATGGATAAGCAAAGGAAATATAAATGCAGTGTGTTGAAACATTTTAGGGCACCATCCAAGAAACCAGAGCTTAGGTGGTGAGTATCTTAGCAGTGCAATTTGAGTCATAGGAATTGATCTTTAAATGTAAACTAGAATAGATGCAGGTATAAAAGTGAAGAAGTGAAATGCTATTGAATAATATTTGAGTCTCATGATCCTGGAGGATGATATTTTTACCAGGAATATGTCATCTGAGTGCATTGTCAAGCCTTTATACAAGAGTTGGCATACATGATCTTAGTGCAGATGAAAATACCTGTAAAGTCTTTGTCCTTGTGGCCTACTATTTAGAGTAGCCTGTCTGAGAGAAGAGTTGCATTAGTATGAATATATATATATATATATATACATACATACATATTCATATATATAGTTGCAAATATATGTAGATATTCAAAATATTTTCAAATTATTCATTATTAGCTCTATGTATTATTTGTGCACATTACATATCTGTGATATATAAAATGCATATATCCATGATGTACATAGCTGTTGTATATCAATTAATCTGTATGTTCTCACACTCCTAGGCTCAGCAGGTAACTGAGGAGAAACCTCAAAACTTTATATCCATTGGTTAAGCTGTACGATATTATGTGTACTAGAGAGAAGAAAGATGAAGGAGTGTTCAAGACTGGAGGTGATTTTCCAGAAAGAATGCTTGCTGTGGAAAAGGGATGTGCATCCTGCACAGTGAAATACAAGGAAAGTGAGCAAGTAAAATGTTGAAATGTTGTTGAAAATTGACTGGATAGTTGAGGTAACTACCATTTTATGCTTCTTGTTGCCTCACATCAAAAAACCTTGTACCTTTTTCCCCAAAATGTATTTAATGCATTTTGAAAACACAGTTCTTTTTTAATTTTTATTTTTTTATTGTGAAATACTGCACAGGGGGTTACAATTACATGGGCAAGATAATGAGTACATTTCTTATCAAGCATTGCAGCCTCCTCCTTTGTTTCCCCTTCCCATCCCTTCCCATCCTCCCCCCCACAGCCCCCACACAATCCTCCCTGCCCCCCCCCCACCAAAGTTGTAAAGTTCGTTTTCGACATAATGACTTGTACATCTCATTGTTG
>NW_012267435.1:9535-60417 GCF_000151885.1 Dipodomys ordii
TAGTAGAGTTTGAAATTTGGTATTGATATTCCTCCAGCAGTGTTCTTTCTGTTGAGGATCGTTTTTGTTATTCAGGGTCTTTGATTGTTCCATATGAATTTTTGGATTGCCTCTTCTATTTACTTGAATAATGAGGTTGGAATTTGATAGGTATCGGATTGAATTTGTAGATACCCTTGGGAAGTATTGCTATTTTCACAATTTGATCTTTCCAATCCAGGAGCATGGGAGTTTTTTTTTTCCACTTTCTAAGTTCTGTTTTGATTTCCTTTTTCAAGTTTTTAATGTTTTCATCATAGAGGTCCTTCACTTCTTCAGTTAAGTTAATTCCTAGGTATTTTATTTTTTGTGGGGTTATTATGAATGGAGTTGCTTTCCTAGTTTCAGCCACACTTATCTCATTGTAGGCATACAGAAAAGCCATTGATTTTTGAGGGTTAATTTTATATCCTGCTACTTTGCCAAAGTTTTGAATCTGCTTGAGTAATTTGGAAGTGGAAGAATCCCATAGGATTCTTTTTGAGCTAGATTGTATCTGAAGACTTTTGACTGTGCAAATACAAGACTTTGGTTGATGCTTGCCTTAAGATAGTGTTCTAGCACAAAACTGGTGTTACTTTAATCCCAAATGGGCAGAGTAAGCCGGAAAAACACAAGAAAAATGGCAAGTCCAGGTATCTCAACTCCCACTCATGATAATCAGGGGACAGAAGAGATAATGAATAATCAAGAGGAAAGTTCCCAAATAGCTCTACAAACACTGCTGGCAAGCATGGTAAATGAAAACATTGAAAACATGCAGATGAAAACACAGTTCTTGTTGGAGCACTACTGTAACAATCCCTTGGTAACTAGGGAACTTGGATTACCTTGTCAGTGTACACCATGTAAAGAGTTAAACTCGGGTTTGATAGAATGGTATTTGGGGCCCTTCATAATTATTTCATTAAAAGTGCAACTCAAATTTTTAGTTTTAAGCCAACATAGCTTGTAGATGAGAAAAGCCTGGTTTCATATTGATATGAAACTAAATAAATATTTGAATTCAGACTTTAGATGTTGTAACAAAGATCAGCAGACTGAAGGAGGAGATAGATGGCATTTAATTCCAAAATTTCTGTTCTTCCTGCCATGTATAATTAACACTGTTTGGTAAACAACTTTCTTACAAATGTTTATAAATCATAGGTATGTAAAGTAAGATAGGTGTGTATGCCACACACTAGAGTTGGTTCAATGGAAAAGTAAAAAGGTGCTAGAAATTTTCACTCAATCTTTGTTTCCCATTGCTTCCTTGGCTTCACAATTTTATATGGTAATATTTATTCAAAGCCTGTTGATCTAGGTCTTTATTTTGCTTTATTTCTTCAGTACAGGAGATTGAACTCAGGAACTTGTGCTAGCCAATGAGGTTCTCTGACACTTGGAGTCATGCTTCCTTCTAGCCATTCTTGATTTTGTGATTTTTAAAATTTTTTTATTTTATTGTAAGGATTCTGTATAGAGGGGTTACAGTTACATGAGTAAGGTAATGAGTACAGTTCTTGTTAAGCATTGTCTAGGTTTTCTCTCAGGACATCCTGGACCAGGATTGTATTTATTTTTGCCTGTGTAATTAGGTTGACAGGCCCATATCACAGGCCCATATCACAATGTTCATGGCCTCATGAACTTTTTCCTGGAACTGTTTTGGAGCTGTGATCTTCCCTGTATCAGCCTGCTGGATTGTGAGGTTTTCCAGAATAAACCACACATATTTTGCTGCTTCCATACAACTTTTTTTTCTGCTTTCTTCTCTGTCAGCTGTAAGGGTTGAACTCAGGCTCTAAGTTTTGTCCATGAACTTTTTCATTCAAAGCTAGTGCTCTTCTACTTTGCACCACAGCACCACATCCAGATTTCTGGTGATTAATTGGAGATAGAGCCTCAGGTTCTTTCCTGCCCGGGCTGCATTTAAGTAGTGATTAGCAGATCTCAGCCTCTTGAGTAGCTAGGTTTATAGCCATGAGTCACCAGTGCCTAGCCTCATGAACTTGTAAAGTGTATTTTTTTAAAACTAACTTCAAATTTAGAAAATATAAAGTAAAATTCGCTAAGCCCATCATCTCTTCAATGAACAGTATTTGTAAGGAAAACATTTGTGAGCAATAAAGCAAGCATGAGGGACTGGGAAGGTGGCTCAGTGGTAGAGTGCTTGCCTTGTATACATGAGGCCCTGGGTTCGATTCCTCAGCACCACATAAGCAGAAAAAGCTGGAAGTGGTGCTATGGCTCAAGTGGTAGAGTACTAGCCTTGAGCTGTAGAGCTGAGGGACAAGTGCCCAGTCCCAGAGTTCAGGCTCCATGACCGGCAAAAAAATAAAATAACATAAAAAATAAAGCAAGCATGATGATGAAAAGTTTTCTGATATAAAGTTTTCTAGAGTGTCATTGACAACAAAGTTCATTAATGTCTTTTAATTTCATTGTTTATTTTCCCCATGAGGTCATTGATATTTTTCATGTTTTGCCTGCACACTGGATTTCTTCATGCAAAGTTGCATGTAACCCCTTTATGGCTAAATACAACCATATTTTTACCACACAGAATTTATATTCATCACTTCAGTCATTATCAAAAATGCAATAAGTTACAAGATTATTTATTTAAACATAACAGAAAATTAAGACATAAATATTCCCGGAATATTCCCCAGGAAACAGACTTCAGATGTCACTGATGGTTAATGCTCACACACCACACGGTTGATCCTCAGGATATCCTTTAGAACAAAGAGATTCCATAACAGAGGGACATAAACATATGAAGTGTGGCTTCATAGGTTGAAAGTGGAGCTTTAAAAATACCCAAATAGGGGCTGGGAAGGTGGCTCAGTGGTAGAGTGCTTGCCTTGCATGCATGAAGCCCTGGGTTCGATTCCTCAGCACCACATAAGCAAAAAGAAAAAAGCTGGAAGTGGCACTGTGGCTCAAGTGGTAGAGCGCTTGCCTTGAGCTGAAGAACTGAGGGACAGCACCCAGGCCCAGAGTTCAGGCCCCACAACTGGACCCCCCCAAAAGAAAATAACCAAATATTACTAAAAAAAGAGCAATGTTTAAAAAGAAACATTCTATATATTTTACTTTTGATAGTGATATAACTGAATCTCTGTTTTGAGGAATAACAAAAGAAATATCCTCATATTTATTTCATTTAGCTTTATTTTTTGTACATTTTTATTGTAAAAATACTGTACAGAGCGTTTACAGTTACATGAGCAAGGTATACATAGGGGGAAGGAGTAAGGAAGACATGGAAAAGGAGTAAGATAAGAAACAAAAAACTATTAAAAACTATTTTTTTAAAAAAAGCTAAATGCTTAAATAGGGATACAGGTTGACCCATTGTAACAATAAGATGTACAAGACATTATGTTTAAAACGAACTTACAAACTTTACAACTTTGGAGAAAGGGGAGGTGGGAAGTTGTGGAGGTGGGAGGGAAGGGATGGTAAGGGAAAAACAAAGGAGGAGGCGACAATGCTTGATAGGAAATATACTCATTACCTTGCTCATGTAACTGTTACCTCTCTGTACAGTATTTTTACAATAAAATATATTAAAAATCAATGACTTTTCTATATGCCAAGAATGGAAAGACCATGGCGGAAATCAGGAAAATAATTCCTTTTGTAATAGCCTCCCCTAGAATAAAATATATAAGGATTAACTTAACCAAAAAAGTGAAGGACCTCAATTATGACAACTTTAAAAACCTGAGAAAGGAAATTAAAGCAGAACTAAGGAAGTGGAAAACCCTCCCATGATTCAGGATTGGGAGGATTAAAATCATGAAAATGGCAATATTGCCAAAGGCTATCTATAAATTCAATGCAATACCAATCAATATGCCAACCTCATTCCTTAATGAAATAAAGGAAGCAATCCAAAAATTCGTAAGGAACAATAAAAGACCATGAATAGCAAAAACAATCCTTAGCAGAAAGAACATTGCTGGAGTAATAACAATACCAAACTTCAAACCCTATTACCAAGCTATAATAATCAAAACAGCTTGGTACTGGCACAAAAACCAACCTGAAGACCAATGGAATAGAACTAAAGACTCAGAAATGAACTCACAAATCTATGGCCACCTAATCTTCAATAAGGGACCCCCAAAAAACAGGGTGGAAGTAAGACAATCTCTTCAGTAAATGGTGTTGGCAAAATCAGTGAAACACATGTAGAAAGCTAAAGTTAGATCTTTATTTATCACCCTGTACCAGAATCAATTCCAAATGGATCAAGGACCTCACGGCACAAACAGATACCCTGAAAATATTATAAGAAGGAATAGGAGAAACTCTAGGGCTCCTTGGCACAGGCCAAAATTTTCTTAATAAAGACCCAGAAATATAACAAATCAAAGAAAGGTTGAACAAATCGGATTGCATGAAACTGCAGAGCTCCTGAATGGCAACAATAAGATATAGAAAATCCACAAATTGAGAGAAGATATTCACTTGCCATACAACAGAAAAAGGCCTCATATCTAAAATATACTTAGAATTCAAAAATTTAAACCTCCCCAAAACAAATCCTCAAAGAAACAACTGCCTCATTAATAAGTGGACTAAAGACTTAAAGAGAAACTTCTCTGAAGAGGAAATAAGAATGGACAGTGGACAAATGAAGAAATGCTCAACATCTCTAGCCATAGAAGCAATGCAAATCAAAACAACATTGAGAATCCATCTCACCCCAGTTAGAATGGCTATAATCAACAACTCTAATAACAACAGATGCCGGAGGGGATGTGGCCAAAAGGGAACCCTATTGCATTGTTGGTGGGAGTGTAAACTTCTTCAACCACTCTGGAAAGCAGTATGGAGGTTCCTCAAAAGACTCCATATGAGCTCCCCTATGACCCAGAAATCCCACTTCTGGGCATTTACCCAAATGACCACATACAAGGCTACACTAAAGCTACCAGCACAACTATGTTTATCACAGTATTATTTACCATAGCTAAGATATGGAACAAACCCAGATGCTTGTTAGTAGATGAATGGAACAAGAAAATATGGTATCTATCTATCTATCTGTCTGTCTGTCTGTCTGTCTGTCTGTTTTTCTGTCTGTCTGTCTCTCGATTGATTGATCTATCTAGTGAAATTCTATGCTTCAACCAGAAAGAATGGCATTGCCCCATTTGTAAGGAAATGGAAGGACTTGAAAAATCATATTGAGTGAAGTAAGCCACACCCAAAGAAACAAAATCCCATGGTCTCCCTTATTTGTAATAATTATTATAAATCTAGGATAATCTTAGCAGATGGGCAGAATAGATCAATAGCTATGTACATATGACCACATAAGATGATGCTAAATGAAATGACTCCAAGACATACACAAGAGGGTTTTCTTTGTTGTTCATGTTCTCAATGTATTATGTGATTTCTTTTTCTTTTATGTTTCCCCCCATGTTTTATCCCCTGTTGTCACTGCATTCAATTTTGGTACCCTGGGTATTGTACATATGTTTATCTGAACTAGGGAAGGGGAACAACAAAATGATGAGACAAAGGACAAAAGGGAACCAGTGCAACATCAATACTCATAATACAGTATTAGAAAATGATCTGTACAATTTGTGGGGGGATTGGGACAGAGAAAAAGAGGGAGAAAATGAGGGAAGGGGTAACAATTTAGATAAGAAATCTAATCACTACCTTAGTTATGTAACTTGAACCATTCTGTATATCACTTTGACAATAAAAATTAAAAAAATAGAATGATAGGATATTTGCTGTGCTTAGCAAATCACAACTCTAATCCTAGTTACTCAGAATGCTGAGATCTGAGGATCCTGGTGTGAAACCAGCCTGGTCAGGAAAGTTCATGAGACTCTTATTTCTAATTAAAGAGCAAAAAGTAAGATTTGGAGTTGTGTCTCAAGTGGTAGAATACCAGCAGGATAAAAATCTAAGAGACAGTAACCATGTCCTGAGTCAAAGTCCAGTAGGTCCCATGGTTTCCCTTATTTGCAATAACTAGTATATGTCTAGGATAATCTTACCAGACAAGCAGAAAAGGTCAAAAGCTATGTACATATGACCATATAAGATGATGCTAAATGAAATGAATCCCAAGATATGAAAAAAAACATGATGCTAAATGAAATGAATCCCAAGATATGAACACAAAAGGTTTTTCCTTTGTTGCTTTATTTTTAGGCATACATTTTAAAATTCATTCATCAGTTATTAATTAGGCACTTCTGCTGAGCCACTATTGTGAGCAAAGCTGTAATAATCATAAGTAGATGGATATCTCCTCTGTATATTGATTTACACTCCTTCATATACACTCAAAAGTGATATTGAGGGGCTGGGAAGGTGGCTCAGTGGTAGAGCACTTGCCTTGCATTCATGAGGCCCTGGGTTCGATTCCTCGGCACCACATAAACAAAAAGGAAAAAGCCGGAAGTGGTGTTGTGGCTCAAGTAGTAGAGTGCTAGCCTTGAGCTGAAGAGCTGAGGGACAGCGCCCAGGCCCAGAGTTCAGGCCCCATGACCGGACCCCCCCCACACACACAAAAAAAAAAAGAATCTCAAACTAACTATAGAGAAAGATAGTTATTCTCTCAATAGGACTCTAGTTTCCATGTTATAAGAACAAGTATTAGAAAATGGGATTGTATCGAATTTGAAAGTTTCTGTATACCCCAAACAACATTTGCCTGAATCAAGAGACAACTCACAGAATGCGAGAAAAATTTTTATCAGGTAATGTGTAAAGTATTAATATAAAAAATATGCAAAGATCTTGCAAAAT
Source organism: Dipodomys ordii (assembly GCF_000151885.1). Lineage (NCBI taxonomy): Eukaryota > Metazoa > Chordata > Mammalia > Rodentia > Heteromyidae > Dipodomys > Dipodomys ordii. The sequence goes on from NW_012267435.1 coordinate 16,355, forward strand.
TAAACAGTGAAAGAACCCATAATGTGATTAATGAAAGGACAACTTAATAGACAATTTTCAGGGAAAGCAATATCAATGACCAATAAATACATAAAAGAATGTTCAACATCTTTATTTACAAAGGAAATATTGATCAAACTCTACTTAGAGTCCTATTATTCCTGTTTAATTTTTTCAGTCCTGGGGCTTGAACTCAGGGCCTGGCACTCTCCCTGAGCTATTGTTTCCAAGGTTTGTGCTCCACCACAGGAGCTACAGCTCCACTTCTGGCTTTTTGGTGATTAAATGGAGATAAGAGTCTCATGTCCTTTCCTGTTCAGGCTGGCTCAAACCTCAGATCTTCAGATCTCCAATCAGCCTTCTGAATTTCTAGGAACAGATGTGAGCCACTGGTGCTTGGCTTATGCCTATATTTTTGAGGAGGTAGAAAAAGGATCAGAAGGTTTTTACCAAGTCAAACCTCTACTCCTGAGTGAAGTTAGTTTTCAGCCTTGAACATTTTAACCCCTGTTTAGTGTTCATTACAACAGTCTGTAATGGCTTATATTTTAATTCCCACTCACCATGCTTTTTAATGCTCTGCCTTTGTCCTCCTCTCCTTTTCATTCTAATTTTATTACTTTTACAGCTCCACTTCCAAACTTTGACATGAAATTCTACTAAATCCCCTCTATATCCTGGATATCTGCTTACCCTTGAGGACAGTTGAAGGTTGCCTGATCCTTCTTATAGTACAAGTCCTGGACCTGCCTGGAGCCAGCATCCTATTAGGTCATAGCAAAGTTGTGTCTCTATTACTGCATATCCCCTTGAATCATCTCTGTTCCTGTTCCCCCTGAACAAACATACCCTGCAAGTCAACATCCAACACTGACACCCCTGAAAAACACAGATGTTATCAAAACCTTCAAACTCCTTAAAGGAAGAATGTTCTCCCATCTGCCTCCATCTCACCTGCTTTCATCTGCACCCTCACTTCACTTGTTCCTGCCTAGCATTTAAAGAAACTCTAATTACAAGGAGGAAGTGTGCCATTTCCCCTTCTGAAGGGGCCGTGGTTGCCCTTCCCAGGCATTCTTCCTGGATAAATATGGTTGGTCTCTTGAGTTTTGCCCTTTCTGCTCTTCTTTTCTTTGTTAACATTTTAGTGGGAACAGAGCCCTTGAAGGGGAGAATCCTCTCCTCTCCTTATGCAAGGCTGTGTGTGTGTGTGTGTGTGTGTGTGTGTGTGTGTGTGTACCTCCATCGGTGTCATTTTGAGAGTCAGTTTGGCTGAATGGCACCCTGTCTTAGCCAGAATGGAGCTTCACCCCTGGCATGTCAGTTTTCCACAGCCTCATTGCCATGTGAGCAAGGGTAGGCCTTGACCTAGATTTATATTTATTTGACTTGTAATCTCAGTTTTAAGTCAGTTGGTCTACTCTTTCTTCTGTTACCTGACTGTCACAACCTGCAGTGATCAGGGACAAGACAATAATGGTCACCAGACTGTGGAATTGAGATGTGGGGCACCAGGGGACTGAAGTCTTCTGCCAGATTCATGTGCCCTGGGTCCATTTTACCAGATATTAATTGAGTAGGGTATAGGGGCATACATGCAGAAAGTGAAGTCACAATTCCTTGAAGTCACAAGCATCAATTATGTGGTATATTCTTACTCAAGTGATGAATAACTTCTTTATCTTAAGAAGTAGGTATAGGCAGTAAATAGATTTTTTTTGGGGGGGGGGAGGTCCGGTCGTGGGGCCTGAACTCTGGGCCTGGGCGCTGTCCCTCAGCTCTTTAGCTCAAGGCTAGCACTCTACCACTTGAGCCACAGCACCACTTCTGGCTTTTTTTCTTTTTGCTTATGTGGTGCTGAGGAATCGAACCCAGGGTCTCAGGCATGCAAGGCAAGCGCTCTACCACTGAGCCACCTTCCCAGCCCAAGTAACAGATTTTTGTCTATCCCCAAGGTCTCAGAAAGTTTATTGTGGAATTAGCCTACACCCAGGATAGAAACCATGGAACTCTCAGCATTCTAAGAGTTCTGGGAGGAAGTATTCCATCCTCCCAATCCTTTCAGGTTTCCCAGCTCAGCTTTTGGGGACTCTCACAACTGACCTTCTCTATTGCAAACTCTAGACTGAGGCCAATCGCTGTTTTGTCTCCTGCATGCACCATTGGTAATCTCATCCTTGCCTTCATTAACATGGGTAAGAGATTTCCCCTCAGACAGTCTGGAAGGGTCCCTGTCTTCCCAATATATGCCCTGGGAAATACAGCCTTTCAGGACCTCTGAGGTCCCCTTTGACAGCTGAATGGAAACATCCTCTCTGCATAATTCTTATTTGAGGAGATGTATTGAACAACCCTCTGGTACTTTCTCTTCTGAAATGGGCTCTCAAATTTCTGTTCTAACTAACTCTTTCCTTGGTTGTCTCATAAAGAATTCAAAAGTCTTGGAAATTACATCACCTTGCTGCCTTCATTTGGCCTCAATACCAATTGGATATACAATTTCCTTTTTTTGGTCAGTCATGGGGCTTGAACTCTGGGCCTGGGTGCTGTCCCTCAGCTCTTCATCTCAAGGCTAGCGCTCTACCACTTGAACCATAGCAACATGTCTTGCCTTTTCTGTTTATGTGGTGCTGAGGAATCGAACTCAGAGCCTCATGCATGAGAGGCAAGCACTCTACCGCTGAGCCACCTTCCCAGCCCCTATATACAACTTCTTATAACAAAATGGCAAGTGGTCAGAAGTTCCATATGCCCCAATCTGGGGAGGCCATGCATGGACTGCCTTGCTGCAACATCAAGTTTTATTCAAGGCTCCATGTCACTCCCTCCCTCCTTTCCTTTCTCCCTCCATTCTGCTTTCCTTTCTCTTTTCTTTCCTCCTTCCCTTCCTCCATTCTCTCAGGATATTGACTTCCAGCATTGTGATGGCAAATCATGTTCCATGAGGTGCTAGACTGTTTCATTGTCCATCCTCTCTTGCAACTCATCTCCCTGATCAGTAAATCTGTGCTCTTATCTCAATGCTGTAATGAGATATGCAGCTCCCTCCAGACCCAGGGAGCAAATGATGTGGGAGGGCCATGGGACAGGTGACTGATAAGTTCCTCAAGAGTTAAATGGTGTGTCATACTTAGAATGGATGATGTGAAGGAAACCATAGGAAACCAAATTCTCAAATGGGGAAACTGAGGTTAATGTAAGGGAAAAGGCCCTACTTGTGATACCACCCAAAGGGACAAATGGTTAGGAATCCAGCCCTCAATAGATTCTAGTTCTCTCCTGTTTCCCCTGCTAGGACCAACAGAAAAGAGCAAGAGCAGAGAACTTCAGTGTGGGGGAGTAGATTTCTCCATCAGACGCTGAAGGAGAAGAGTCTGGGAAACAAAGGAGAGACTACATTCAGAAGAACACTGAGAACCAAAAGAGAGCTGAAAAGTGCGGGAGATGAGCCATGTGAGAAAAAGCTGTGAAAGAGTTTGCAGCTCCAGCCCCTGCTACACGTAAGCCTGGTAGTCTCCATGATAGAGTGAATCACAGATATAAGATCATATGAGTATATGTTTGTACATTTCTGTGTTTTGTATATGTGCATATATATGAATATCCAAATATATGCATATATATTTATATAATACTTTAAATTGACAACAAGAGTGTGTAAAGATTTCTTTTCCCTACTCCCTTTAAAGCATTTTTTGTTATGTTCTTGATGATTACTATTCCAATTGGAGTTAAATGAAATCTCAGTGCGGGTTTTTATTTTGTACTACTCGAGCCAAAGATATACTTCAACCATTTTGGTGGTTAATTGAGGAAAAAGTCTTATAGACTTTCCTGTCTGGGCTGACTTTGAGCCTGGATACACAGATCTCAAACTCCTGAGTATCTAGTATTAGAGGAGTGAATCACTGGTGCCAAGATCAGTTCTGTTTTGATTTACATTTACTTTATGGCCAAGGATATTGAGCATTTCTATGTGTGTGTGTGTGTGTGTGTGTGTGTGCACATGCATGTGTGCATTCATATATGAGTATACACACACACATATATATGGATGCATAAATGCTGATACATATGTATACATATATCTATATCTATCTATATCTTTGCCATTGGGGAAGTGCTTGAGAGGGATTTTGATGGATAATGGTAAAAATGTTAGAAGGTGAACAATTGCAGGATCACATCTATAAACGTGTTACAAAAATGACTGAGGCTAACAGATTTTGCAAAAACTACTTTAGTGTCAACAATAGAGTCTACTTTTTAGTTTTCTTTTTTGAGAGTGGGTCTTGCTATACAACACAAGCTGGCCTTGAGCTTATGATTTTCCAAAGTGAGCCTATTTCTTTACATTGGCATATTTCATGCAAAAACCTATTTGTTGTGAAGATATTATATATTTATAAAGCAAACATTTATCAAAGTATTTGTAAGATATTAGCTGATGATTAAATGAGTTATAGTACAAAATAAAGTGTTATCCTATTTGTTTCCATCTCTGATAGTCTAAGACACAGAAACCCCACAGTTTACAGTGTAATTCAATATCATATCCTCCCATGACATTTTTACAAGCTCTAGATTTGTTAACATCTTCCTGCTCAATATCAGGCCATCTCAACACTCACCTCTATTTTTAGCAGTAACAGTATCTGATGAACAGGTTCATGGCATGAGTATAAAACAAAAAATAAGAAGTAAAACATTTGATATTAAACAGGAAATGATGATATCTGTTGTGTCATCAGGATGAAATAAAGCTCTGCAGGATAGCATGGTAAGAAATGCCATTCAAAATAATGCCAAGAATGTTATTTGATGAGTGTGTGGTGAGAAGGAAAAGATGGAAGAATTTTCTAAATGTCAAAAGCTGCCCCAGAAAACTTGGTTGATCTCTGAGCCTTTGTAGTTCAAAATCCTTAAGCCTTTAAGACTAGACTGGGAACCAAAGACTGAACTCATGTCTCTCATGGATACTATTTAGACCCTTACACCTTATTTACCATGAGGCTCCATGGAGACAAAAAAGAAAGACGAGCAAGCAAGTACACTGTATTTTCACAAATAATAAATAAGATATCATAAAGAAGGGAAATTCATTATACTAAGGGAGAGGACTTGGCAGTAAACTCTACCATGTTCATTGTTCCAGTCAATTTTCAGGCAATGTTAGAGGCACCATCCTATTGTTACCTTTTTCTTACCTGGTATGCCATGATGAGTGGTGCAAGTATCCATCATGTGCACTCACTATCTCCTTCTTCTGAATCTTTACTTAAAAGATCAAGTACTGGAGCACTTCTCTTAAGCCAGCCTAGATCCTGTCAGTTGGCAGTGGCTTTCATTGACATGGTTCATCCCTTACTTGCTGGATTCATAGAAATAGGAGCTTGATTAAAAGCAAATTCAATACTATATTCATATGTATACACACAGTCACAAATAACTGCTAAGGTCAACATAGCCTTCTATTTTTTCTTATTTTTCTTGTGTAGAAGATTCTTTAGTAGTTGTTTCTTTTATACTAATTGTACAAATATAATGGGTAAGTTGCTTTTTCGTTATAGTCTTTTCTAAAACAAGTTACTATCTAAAAAGAAATGTACTCATTACCTGATTTATATAACTGCAACCCCTCTGTAACCCCTCTTTATAATAAAAATGTTACCTATAAATGTTGTGTTAAGTATTGTGATTCACACCGTATGGATGTCAGAAGTCTGTTTTTATGAAGTTTGCATTGGTCATAGGTTTAGGAATGTAAAAGCACCCAGGCAGGCAACGTCAGAACGCAGTCTTCCTGAGTCAAGGGGTCATTCATGAGACTCAGTGAGCATATGTTCCTAGTATGTGATGCTCATATCAGCCTATCTATCCTAGTTCAACATTTTTCACATGCAAAAACTTCTCTTGATGAAAGATTCTTGCATTTGAACACTATGTGACAAAAAGTTGAAATGTGTTCATTTTCATTTGAGAATACTTTTCTTGTGCTGGTCCTGGGGCTTAAACTTAGGATCTGGACACTGTCCTTTAGGTTTTCTGCTCCAGATTGGTACTCTCCTCAGATGTCTCTCTAAATAACTAGGATTAGAGGTGTGAGTCACCAGTGCCTGGATATTTGAAAATATTTTAACAATACATTCCATTGATGTTCTAATGTACATGTTTCTAATTATACCAAAATGTCTGTTTATTCTATGCCAAGAAAATCACTTTAACGCACATGGTAAAAGAAAAAGGGCTTACATGTTAAATTCTGGTTTCATGTCTAGAACCTCCATCAACAAAATATTAGGAAACGCTGCCAGAGAATTGAAATTAAAATGACTACCTATTCTGGATGTCTCTGGTTCAGGATGACATTTCCCTTAGTGAGGATCTGAATAATTCACAGTGTCTTTTCCATTCAGAGCACGAGTGGCCCTGTGGTGGCTATGGTCCACAGTGAAGTCTTGCTGTCACCAGAAACAGTTCAGCCATTGAGTGTCCACTTTACAGTGATGCCTAGTATTGCACAAAGGAGCATCTCATGTCCCAGACAGTGAAGGCCAGGGACGACAGTAGGAGAACTTTAAAAGAGTAACTCTTGGAAGGTCACAGCTGGCATTGGCCTAAGACCATGGTGTTCCTTGGAATATGCCTTTTTATAGCTAGACAGGTAGAGGCAGCCTAGAGTGGTCTCTGCTCCTTCTTTCTGGAAAGCTCAGGTTTTAGTACTGTTCAAGGCAGTTTGTCTGCAACCCTCAATTTTTTTTCTTGCTACCAAGAGCTCATTTTTATCATTAAGGAAGAAACAGTTCTCATACTTCCTTTTTCTCCCATAAAAGTTTACATTTAGGTAGCTTCCTATGGCTCGTGCCTGTTAAGATGGGTACTCAGGAGTCTGAGATATGAGGATCACAGTTCAAAGCCAACCTTGGCAGGAAAGTCCTTGTAACTGAATTCCAATCAACTTCCAAAAGAGCTAGAAGTAGAGCTGTGGTACACATAGTAGAGCATGAGCCTGGAGCCATGAATATTCAGGGATAGTGTTCCGGTCCTGATTTCTTGTTCTAAGATTGTCACACACAACAAACTCATATGCACGTGGGTGTGCACACATACACAATTTTCATTATAACTGTACACCCGCACATACTATGCTCTGACTCTGCAGTAGGGAGAATGGACAGGCAAAACCTTGGCTAATCCTAAGGCACAGGTCTGGATGCTGAAGAGTTTGGGGACATTTGTAAGACAGCATGGTGTTTAAGAAAAGGCTGTCAACCCAAAGCTCACACAAGCCAAAATCCATGTCTAGTTCCACAAAGTCTCTCCCCAAGTCCCAGTGCTGGGTGTAGAATCCCTTGATGTAAGTTGGACTATTCCTCATGGGCTGGGAAACATCTTACAAGATGGTGCTTCATGGGAAGTACAAAGGAGGAGGTAACAATGCTCTATAGGAAATGTACTCATTACCTTACTCATATAAGTGTAACCCCTCTGTACAGTATTTTTACAATAAAAATGTATTTTAAAAGATGGTGTTTCAGGAAAGGGGCAGTAGAAAATTTTCATGTGTTTAGAAGTTGGATGAATGTGTCGTGAATAGTTTCAATCTTCCCCTGATTACTTATGTGTTATGCAGCTGAAAGCCCAGCTCCTGCTCAACTCATTTTCCTACCCTGTTAAATGGGCATAATTATACCCTCCATTAAGCCAGAATTCTTATGAGCAGTTAAGAGATGGGGCTATGAGAGAGCAGATTTTAACTATGAGGAGGAGTGGGTCAGAATCACTGAGGAAACACTGACTTGGAGCCACTGAGCCTGAGCCAATGGAAGTCTTGTCAGAAGCTCAGGGAAGTTGGTCAGGGGTAACTGGACCCATGGGCCCAGCACGTGCTGAGGTTGTCTCTGTAGTGCATTGGCTTAGCCACTGCTGGCACCATCCTCTTCTGTCAGGTCATTTCCTCTCATCACTGGAGCCTCTGTATGAGCTCAGTGAGCTCATCCACCTTTAGTTATTGTGACCTTAATGCTATGAATTGTCATTCCAGCAGCTACCAGGTTAGAAATTATATAATATAAATATATCCAGTGGTGACTCACAGGTTCTGAGAGAATTTTGAGTATAGGAAATTATGTATTGTAACCAATTTTTATTCAGTTGTTTTAACAAACAGTTCTATAGGGTTTCATAATTCCATTTATTTATTTGTTTATTTCTTTTGGTCATGGGGCTTGAAGTCTGGGCCTGGGCACTGTCCCTCAGCTCTTCAGCTCAAGGCTAGCACTCTACCACTTGAGCCACAGTTCCACTTCCTGTTTCCTGGTGGTTTATTGGTGATACGAGTCTCATGGACTTTCCTGCCTGGGCTGGCTTTGAACTGTGATCCTCAGCTCTCAGCCTCCTGAGTAGCTAGGATTACAGGTGTGAGCCACTGGGACTGGCTTCATAATTCCATTTATGCCAACCTAAATTTGTTGATGTGACCATTCTGGTAAATCCCAAAAGTTTGCATAATGTAATATGTTTATTCCACATATGTTCCTATGTGTAATAGCTAAAATATACAAAGAAAACATCAACTGAAAACACCCAAATTATTTTATATTTAATTCATGGAATTGTGTACACCTATGAGATGGAGTAATATGAGTCTCCCACACAGCAGACAATATAATAATCCAGTTATTTTAAAGGCCACAGTCTAGGAATTTTCTACTTAAGATTCCCAGTCATAAGGGGATCATTCAGAGAAATCATTGAATAAGTTCTCACAATACATATTTAAGTATAGTTCACCAGAGGAGCAATTCTAATAGCATTTATTGAAACTGAATAGCATTTTATTATGTATAACAAGTGCTTAATCTCTGCCCCTGATCTCCAAGGAGAGGTATCCCTTTCTCTTCTTATCTATCTCACTAATACAAACATTATTTAATGTTTTGAGCACAAATAGGTAAAAGTGTTCACCATAGGAATTTAGCAGTAAAGGTTAGATATCTCAAAAGAAGAAATAAAAACTAAACAATTCCACTAAAAATGAAGTCCAATGTCAGAATATAAAGGGAGAAGGCGGGGTTTCAGGACCCATATTAATCCATATGCTGCTTTACTTTGTGTAGGACTTTCCCAGATTTTAATATACAATAATGGAGTCAAAGAAATATGAAATCCATCAGAACTGAATGTCTTCCTTATTGTAAATGTGATATACAGAAGGGTCGCAGTTACATAATTCAGGCAATTAGTACATTTCTTTTTGAAGTGTCACCTCTTCCCTCATTTTCTCCCATGTTTCCCTACTGGATCAATTACCTTACAAGTTGTATAGTTCATTTTCAACAGAGTACCCAGTGGGTATCATTACTGAATTGTTTCACCCTTTGTGCCACCATTTCTGTGCTTCCTTTGCCCTCCCCAAATCAGATAAACTTACATATAAGACAATAGGTACCAAAATTAAAAACAGAGACAAAAGGGGGAAAAAGAAAAGACACAAAAATAAAACAAAAAAAAACCCTGCCCTTTCCATTTCTTGGAGTTCATTTTGATAAGCATCATTTTATATGATCATATGCACAAATCTTTTTAGGCCTTGTGATCCTCTCTTAAAGATGTCTAAAGATGTCCTACTGTAGTCTCACTGTGTGAATGTTTAGAGTCCTTTTTAATTCATCATGTACAAGTGTATTTTTGTCTTTTACTATCTATTGTGGTTACTTGTAGATTTATAAGCACAAATGAGGGAAACCATGCAACCATGTTTTTGGGTTTGGCTTACTATGCTTAATATAATTTTTCCAAGTCTTTCCATTTCCTCATGATTGTTGCAATATCATTCATTGTGACAGAAGCATAGAATTCCACTGTCTATACATACCACATTCTCTAGATCCATTCTTCCACTGCAGGGCAACAGGGCTGACAACATATCTAACTGGGGTAAGGTAGAATTTCAATGCTGTTTTGATTTGCATTTCTTTATGGCCAGAGATGCTGAACATTTCTTCATGTGTCTATTGTCTATTTTTACTTCTTCTGCAGAGAAATCCCTCATAAAGTCATTATCTTATTTGAAAATTGGGATTTTTTTCTTTGAGTTTATTTTGGAGGGGTTAATTTTTTGAGCTCTAAGTATATTATAGATATGAGGCCCTTGTCTGGTGCATAGCTGGTAAAAATTTTCTTAAAGATGAAAAGTTAAAACCATTTCCTCCAAAATCAGGAATGAGACAAGGATGTCTGACACCTCCACTCCTCTTCAATGTAGTATTGGAATTTCTAGGTAGAGAGATAAGGTAGAAGGTGCTCATAGAACCTTGGGGTGTGGAGTACCTCTGATGGCCACAGGACAGGGAGAACTTCAGGAAAATGCTTGGCAACCTGAACTCCCTGGGATCAGTTCAACATCTCCTCAAGGCCAGGGTGGAGCGAGGGGTCCCACTGCTTTGTGAATCAACTCCTGTAAGCAGTGAGTAATAATAAAAGAAGACCGCTAATGATCAGAATGGAAGGGTTGTGTTTTGATGCCACAGTGTTGTAACCTGGCTGCAGTGTGTTGGGTATACAAACGAATAACAAGAAAGAGAAGACTTTAGACCTCACAGTCTACAGAGGTGGGCTCACGTGTTGGCCACAGGATAGACTGTGGTATCTTCCCTTGGTGTGAGCTTGGGTTCAGACAAGCAGTGTGGAAAGTGCCTGTCAATCTTGATTCTTAGTGATCTGTGCAGCAAGGAGTCAGAGCATCCATGGCGCTGTGGGTTCACACTACTCTGTGAATAAACTCCTCCCCTATTTGGCAAGCAGTGAAAAAGATAGATATGAGTGATAAAGCAAGAGAGAATGCAAGGCCTGAGTTCAAGCCCCAATGCCAGCACAAAAAAACTACAAAATATCTCATTCATTTGCTGGTTGACAGTGGCTGATGTCTGTAATCCTAGCCACTCAGGAGGCTGTGATCTGAGGACTGATGTTTCAAGCCAGCTGCCATAGAGACATTCATGAGTATCTATTAACCAGCAACTTAAACACCAAAATTCCAGGAGTGAAGACATAGCTCATGTTGCAAAGCACCTGTCATCTGCAAAAAGGCTAAGCAAGAGCTGGAGGCCCTGAGTTCAAGATCCATTACTATCACAAAAAAAGGAGAGTTGAGCTAAGCCTCAAGCCTGTATAGGAGTTCTCTGACAGTGAAAATTAGGAAGGGTTCAAGGAGGAGTTCAGGGTGATAATGAGGCCAAATCTCAGGTTTCTTTGTTTCAAAACCTAGACACGTAAACCAAAATAAAATCTGGGGAGGATTGGGAGTGGAATGAGCAGAATGTGCTGAGTTGGGCCTGGGGAAGTACAGTTATATACAAAAGGGTAGGTCAAACTGTGGGACTCTGACTATGGATTAAATGGATTTCTGTGAGAAAGGATCTGAACAAGAATGGAATCAGGACAGAGGCTTCATGGGCAGGACAAAAGTAGAAACCTGGGGTAGAAATGGCGAAAGAAGCCTGCATAAGACCTGCCTAATGCCAAGAGATCCCAGGACAAAGACAAGAGCAATTCAGGCTTGACCCCTGTCACTACAGGTCAATACTGCACCCCACACTCAGGTTTCCTACTTCTCCATAAAATTCAAACTGGCCATCCTCACACTTTCCTTCCTCACAATTCCAAAACATCTGAGTGGAAATGGCACAGGTGGCAGCCTAGCTACTATATAACATTCAGAGCACTGGCCTCCAAGCTCTGAGATGATCAGGAAGCTGAGGCCTGCTTGTTATGGTTTTTTGTTTGTTTATTTATTGTGCTCTAGGGCACTAGAGGTAGTGTCCTACCAAGACCGGGTCTATAGTGCTGGAAGCAGGAACATTAGGATCAGGCTGAAGAAAACCAGAAGTACAGAAATAGAAATCAGTTGTCTAAATGGGTTGGCCAGGGCTCTGCAGCCAGCAGCTAAGAGGGGAGGCCATCCATGGACTGCCTTGCTTCAACATTCAGTTTTATCAGAATCTCAGTGTCACTCTCTCCCTCCCTTCCTCCTCCCTTCCTGCTTGTTCCTTCCTGCCTCCCTCTGTCTCTCCCTCCCTCTTCCCTTATTATCTTGGCACCCCCTACACAGTGGTGGCAATCATAGTACATGAGGGCTGAACTGATTCATTGTGCATACTCTCTTATAACTCATCTCCCTAAGCAGTGACCCTATGCTTTGAGAAGGCAGTAATGAGGTAGGCAGCCCTTCCTAGCCCCAGGGAGCAAATGAAGTGGAGAAGGCAATAGGGCAGGTGACTGGCAGGTTCCTCAACTGGTAAATAACTTATCATACATGGAATAGATGATGTGAAGGAAACTATAGGGCCTCCACTTTACAGAGAGGGAAACTGAGGTTCATCCAAGTTTGGAAAATACTTGCTTGTGGCACCCCAAAAAGAGAACAGATGGTAAGGAATCTGGCCCTCAACAGACCCTAGTTCTTTCCTGGTTCCCCTGCTAGGACCAACAGAAAAAAGCAAGAGGAGTGAACTTCAGTGTGGAGGAGTAGGTTTCCCTATCAGAGGCTGAAGGAGTAAAATCTGGGAAACAAAGGAGAGCCTATATTCAGAAGAGCCAAACTGGAAGAACACTGAGAATCACAAGAGAGAAAGAGGACAGCTGAAAAGTGTGGGAGAGCACCCATGTGAGAGAAAGCTAGGAAAGAGTTTGCAGCTTCAGTCTCTACCACAAGGTAAGCCCGGTAGTCTCCTTGGCAGATTGGCTTACACATAAATGATCATATGGGGTTGTGTTCATTTATACATTTATGTGTGTGCATATATATATAATCATTATGACTTATATGATAGCTTAAATTGGCATCAACAAGGTATAAATGGTCCTTTTTCCTCACCACCTTAGAAACATTTGTTATGTTTTTGATGATGACTAGTCTAACTAGAATTGAATGAAATCTCATTGCTGGTTATTTTTTCCACTGAAGCCAAATCTCTATTTTAAGTGTTTTGGTGATTAATTGAAGATAAAAGTCTCATAGATTTTCCTGTCTGGGCTGACTTTAACCCTGGATACCCATGTCAAAACTACTGAGTATCTAAGAAGAGTGGATCAATTCTGTTATGACTAGCATTTTTTAAGGGCAGGGGTGTTGAGTATTTTTTGTGTATATGTGTGTGTGTCTATATGTGTGTACATATATGTGGATACATACACACATATGGATATATAAATACACACACACACACACATATGTACAAAACATTTTCCACTGTGGAAATATTTGAAAGGATTTGAAAGGAAGAGGCTAAAAAGAATGTTAGAAGATCAACAATACCTAATTTACATATGTTAATGTGTTACAAAAACAAGTGAAGTTGGCATAGTCACAATGTTGTCAGTAGAACCTACTTTTTTTTACATTCTTTTTGGAGAGTGAATTTTGCTATGTAGCACAGGCTAGCCTTGAACTCATGATCTACTGAGTGGTGGGACTACAGGCATCTGTGAGCACACCAAGTAAGCTTGTTTCTTTATATCACCATATTTCATGCAAATTGAGGTTTGCTGTGAACATTATTATATATTTATAATGCAAACATTTGTAAAAGGATTTGGAAAATATCCACTGGTGGTTAAAAAATATATATATATATTATGTAACAAAGTGTAATCCTGTTTGTATCTACATCAAAGGATATCTCAGAGTCTAATATACAGAAACACTACAGTGTGCATTTCAAATGGATTTCATGTCTTACCATGACATTTTCACAGGCTCTAGATTTGTTAAGATCTTCCTGCTCTGTATCAGGCCATCTAAACACTCACTGCTACTATTTAGCAATACCAGTACGAATTGACCGGGTTGATGGCAGGACTATAAAACAAAACTTCATCAACTTAAACATTCAATATAAAACAGGAAGCAATGATACCTGTTTGATCAGTACAATAAAATAAAAGTATACAGGATAGTATGTTAAGAAATGCTATACAAATAATCCCAGGAGCATTAGCTGATGAATGTGTAGTGAGAAAGAACAGATGGCAAGATTTCCTATATGTCGAAAGCTGCCCTCAGAAAACTTTGTTGACCCCTGAACTTTTGTAGTTCAAAGTGCTTGGTCTCAATGCTAAAGGATTTGGGGACTATTGCAGAACTGCCTGGGGTTTAAAAAAAGGACACCAATTGCAAGCCACAAACAAGACAAAATCAGCTTAAGAAAAATCTCTACCCAAGCCTGAGTGCTGGGTGCAGAGGCCCTTGTTGATGTATAGTATACCAATCTTGAAGAGCTAGGAAACACACAACAATGTGGTATTTCAGAGATGGGGCAGTAAAAAAACTTCTTGTGTGTGAGAATTTGGATGACTATACGGTGAGTAGCTTCTGATCCAAACTTGATCACTGAAGTGCTGTGAAGGTGCAGGACCAGCCTCTGCTTACCTCAGTCTCCTCACCTGTCAGTGGACATAATTACACTCCCAGTATACCAACGTACTCATGACCAAGGAGAGATGGGGCCATGAGAAAGCGGATTTCATTTATGAGGATGTATGGATCAAAAACATTGAGAAAGGACTGATTTGGAACAACTGAGGCACAGCCAAGAGATGTCTTGTGAAAAGTGCTCAAGGAAGCTGATCAGGGGGAACTGCAACCATCGGTCCAGCAAGTATTGAGATTGTCTCTGTAGTGCATTGGTCTAACCTCTGCTCTCACCATCCGATTCTGGTAGGTCCTTATCTCTGTTCACAGAGAACATAAAAAGGAGCTCAGTGAGCTTTTTTACCATTAGTTTCTGTGACTTTAATGTCATGTGCTATCATCCCAGCTGCCAAGGTTAGCAGTTGTATAATATAGCCAGCAGTGACTCATACTATCTGAGAGGATTTTGAGTATAAGAAATTGTGTCTTGTCACCAATTTTTATTGGTTGTTCTAATAAGTGTGTCTATAGTGTTATAAAAGTCCTTTAATATGAACCTAAATTTGTAGAAGTAAGCATTCTGGAAAACCACAATATGTTTGTATAGAGTAACTTGTATATTCTACATAAGCTCCTTTGTGTTAAAGCTAAAATCTGCAAACAAAGCAAATATCAACTGAAAATACACAAATGAGTGATTTCATATTTAAATCGTGGTTATCTATGAGATGGAATAATATGACCCTCCCAGAGAGCAGACAAATAAGTAATCCTGATATTTAAAGCTAGACTACAGGAGTTTGCTACCCTAGTCTCCCAGACTTAAGGGAAATGCCTATCTTGATATTTTTAATCTTTCACAGAAATCATGGAAGTATAAGTATTACTTGATATTTTAATTACAAAGAGGCAAAAATCAATCAGCATAGGATCTTAGCAATAAAGTTTAGGCATCTCAAAGGAAGATATCAAAAGCAAACAATTCCATCTAAAAATGAATTTCAGTGTCAGAGCGTAAAAAGGGAAGGTGCTCTCCATCAAACATACTTCATCCATACTGTTCCACTTTGTATAGGTAGGTCACACATTTTCATATACAGTAATGGAATCCAAAAATATGAAAGCCGGGAGTAAATGTCTTTATTCCACAGGGGTGGGCCTAAATGACAGGAAAGCAAAAAGAAGGATGGGAAAAATGGATTGGAGCAACTTTCCAAAAGTAACACTTTAAAACCTTTTTGTCTCAGTCTGTGTTTTCAGACACATCCCTTCATAGAGGCAAGCTGGGTCTCTTTTCTGAACTTCCTGCCATTGGGAGAAAGTTTGGGTAGGAGCGAAGTGTTGTTCATGTCCATTTCCAGGCTTAGGTGATCTGGAAGTGTCTATTTCCATGTGGGCAGGAAAACACCTTTAAGGCCTATGGGAGCTTGACTCAGTGGGCGTGACTATTTCTAGTGATTATGCTGACTTATGGCTGGATGTTCAAGTCCTGCTCTGGGCATGTTCCACATTGCGCATGTGCCCACGCCATACTTGTTCCTTACTGCGCATGCGGTTGAGTGAGCCTTGGTGCTTGAGCTGTGCACCGGGAGGTGGCGCATGAGCTTGTGCTGCATTCTCCTTAACTTGGACCTCACAGTTTAGGTAAGGCCTAAGAGCAGTACTGTCTGCACTTTAAGTATGTTTGAGTCCGTGAAGGAGTCTGGCGTATGGTCATGGCTTTGGAGGTGTTCTTCTTTTAATGTCGCCGTCCTGTCCCTGACAGGTGGCGCTGTCGCATGGGCCTTTGTCATGGTGGCGCGGTCTGGGCAAAGGGAGGTGGCCGTGGGGGGTGGGCAGAACGAGAGGGGCGGGCAGGAGGGTGAGGTCGGAGGGCCTCCCTGAGTCACGTGGACGTGCTGGGATCTGTCAGCACACCAGGACCGGGTGGAGGCCAGAGGTTCACAGACATAATAGCACCTACTTGGGGGCGGGGGAGGCTGAGAGAGGAAAGATCCAGTTTTGTCGCCATGCTGTGGTGAGGTAGCCGGGAGCCGGGGTGGGGGGTGCGGGATGAAGGATAGAGGGAGAGATGAGCCTTTGGGGTGTCTAGGAGGTGCTCATGGAATCCCGGGGTGCAGGGCGCCTCTGATGGCCACAGGATGGAGGATCTTGAGCGTGGGGTGGGACGGGAGCGTGCTGAGGAAAACGCTTGGCCACCGGGGGTGCAGGGCTGTGTTCAGCTCCTGGTCAGCGCCAGGGTGCGGCCAGGGTCCCACTGCCTGTGAAGCAATTCTTTTTTTTTTT
Source organism: Dipodomys ordii (assembly GCF_000151885.1). Classification (NCBI taxonomy): domain Eukaryota; kingdom Metazoa; phylum Chordata; class Mammalia; order Rodentia; family Heteromyidae; genus Dipodomys; species Dipodomys ordii. Next base: position 33,054 of record NW_012267435.1, read on the forward strand.
TTTTGGTCCGGTCGTGGGGCCTGAACTCTGGGCCTGGGCGCTGTCCCTCAGCTCTTCAGCTCAAGGCTAGCGCTCTACCACTTGAGCCACACCGCCACTTCCGGCTTTTTTCTTTTTGCTTATGTGGTGCTGAGGAATCGAACTCAGGGCCTCAGGCATGCAAGGCAAGCGCTCTACCACTGAGCCACCTTCCCAGCCCTGTGAATCAATTCTTGTAGGCAGTCAGTAGTAATAAAGAGCAGACGCTAGTAGAATGAAGGATCAAATCTGACGCCACTTGGAGTGAGATGATCACAGTCGGGTGGGAAGGGAGGCATATTGGAAAGAGGAGCATTCTGCCCTCAATAATCCTACAAATGGGATATAGGTGTTTACTGCCTGCCAGACTGCAGAATCATCCCTGGGAATGGAGCTTGGGGGATAGGGTGTGCCATGAGGAAATTGCCTGTCAATCTTTACAGTGAGGGATCTGTTCAGCAGGAAGTCATAGCAGAAGGAGAGTGAAAGGAGGGTCCCACTGCTCTGTGAATAAATTTTGACTCTGTGGTGAGGTGTGACAAAAAGATAGATGTCAGTGGTTCAAGAGTGTAGGAGATGCTTTGGTGGCAGATAGTAGAAGGATCACGTTTTGAGGCCACTGGAGTCTAATGGTTACGATGTGGAGGAGTAACAAAGAGTAAGATAAAGAGACCAGCATTTAGTATTGTCCTAGAGACCTTTAGTGAGCCCAGGGCAGGGCCCCTGTGTTGGTCACTGGACAGATGGTGGAATCTTCCATGGGCATTTGTTGGGGGGAGACAGAGCAGGGAGTGGGGGAAGTGCCTGGTAATCCTGACACTGCGGGAGATATCCGTTCAGCAGGAAGTCAGCAGGAAGAGATGAAAGGGTTGCACTGATCTGTGAAGAATTTCTCTCCAGTGCCTTAGTAGTAATAAAATTGGAACACTGATGGTTTATGCCTGTAATGGTAGCACCTTGGGAGGCCAAGAGATGAAGGATCCTGTTTCTGAGGTCACTCTGAAGTAAAACAACTGCATTGAGGGAGGGAGGAAGAAGTAATATGAGACAAAACAGCTTTTAGCCCTCCAAACCTGGGAGTGAGTGTTTGTGATGGCCTCAGGACAGATGCTAGAATCTTCCATGGTCCAGCAAGAAGGGCAGGGTCTGGAAAGAGGAAAGTGCCTGTGGATATTCACTCTGTGGGATCTGTCTGTTCAGCAGGAAGTTAGAGCAGGAGTAGGGGCAAGGGAACTACCATTGCCCTTTGAATCTTCCTCTCTCCTATGCAGTTAGCAGTATTAAAAATAGACCCCAGTGGGGCTGGGAGGGTGTAGCTGAGGAGGTGGGGAGGGAAGCGACAGTAGGGGAAAAACAGAAGAGGAGGCAACAATGCTGGATAAGAAATGGACTCATTACCTTCCTCGTATAACTGTAACCCCTCTGTACAGTATTTTCACAATAAAAAACTTAATTAAAAACAATAGACGCCAGTGACTCATACCTGTCATTTTAATTACTCAGAAGGCTGAGATCTGAGGATCAAAGTTCAAAGCCAGACCGAGCAGGAAAGTCTATGAAAACTTTATCTCCACAAAAAGTCAAAAGTGGAGTTGTGGCTCAAGTGTTAGAGCACTAGCCTTGATTGAAAATACTAAGGAACAGTACCCAGGCCTTGAGTTCAAGCTCCAGTGCAGGCAAAAAAATGGGACTGCAATGGCTACTGGGGGATGAGAGTATAAACAATGCCTTTTGAGGACACCCTAGAGTAAGACAGTGATGGTGGTGTTAATGAGAGATTGGATGGACTTTTGGAATTGTACTGGGACACTCTCTGATCCCCAGCTGGCTGCAATGGCAACATGGAGAGCCAATCACAGGAAACTAGTGGGATGGGGTGGGGCAGCTGGTGAGGAAAATGCCTGGAATGCAGAGTTTGTTCTCTTATCAGTCAGGGTTAGTGAGGCAGGGGATGTTAGAGGTTCCCATTGCTCTGTGAATCAATTCCCCTAGGCCTTGAGCAGTAATAAAAACTGTGCAGGTGGAAGTGGCGCTGTGGCTCTGGTGGTAGAGGGATTGCCTTGAGCTGAAGAGCTCAGGGACAGAGCCCAGGCCCAGAATTCAAGCTCCACAACCGACAAAAACAAACAAAAACCTGTACAGGTGGCTGCGTGCATAGCTACTCAGGAGGCTGAGAGTGTAAGGAGTGCTTTGAGAAGAATTTGGACAGTTAAGTTGGAGAGAATGCATCTCAAGAACAAACAAAAAGGCAGACAATGGAGGCTCATGCCTGTAATCCTAGCTACTCAGGAGGCTGAGATCTGAGGATTGTGGTTCAAAGGCAGCCCAGGTGGGAAAGTCCGTGAGATTCTTTCTTTCTTTTCTTTCTTTCTTTCTTTTTTTTTTGTCGTGGGGGGGCTTGAACTCTGGGCCTGGGCACTTCCCTCAGCTCTTCAGCTCAAGGCAAGCACTCACTTGAGCCACAGCGCCACTTCTGGTTTTCTAGTGGTTTATGGGAGATAAGAGTCTCACAGACTTCCGGGCTGGCTTTGAACCGCTGTCCTCAGATCTCAGCCTCCTGAGTAGCTAAGATTACAGGCATGAGCCACCAGCACCGGCTCTGTGAGACTTATCTCCAATAAACTTGTTGCTGTTTTCCTTCATTCCTCCATGATGGCACACCACAGCACACTGGGAAAGTCAGACGTCCTTAGTATTAAGGCTACAAGGAAAATATTACAAATAATTGATTTCTAACATCTTTAAACAAGAAAAGGTAGAACAAAGCAAAATATTTTGCCATAGTTCTTAAAAGTATTGTTGTGCCTATTTAAAATGAGTTTACCTTACCACATATTTATGTAGGTGTTTTGATTGGAAAGTGTGCATATTTAAAACTACACTGAAATATTGTCAGTATGCCTTCAGAACTTATGAAATGTATAACCCTGCCTTTCACCATGGGAGTAGCCAAATATTGTTGTCCATGATGTACAATTTGCTAATATCAATGTCATATTTCAGAGTGAAATATGAGTAATGCAAGGAAATCTACCCGTAGAGGGCGGAGAGATTATGGAGTACCTTACTTACGGAGCAGAGCTCGTCTGGTAAGTATCTTAACACTGCAGGACTTGAGTCACAGGAATTGAATTTTAAATGTAAACTAGAACAGAAGTAGGTATAAATGTACAGAAATGCAGTGCTAGTGAGTAACATTTAAGTCTAATGTGCCTGGAGGATGATATTCTGGTGATGACTGAGTGCATATGTTGATCCATTTTTCAGAATTATGGTCTGTGTCTGCCCTGTTGTTCTTTTATACAAGAGTTGGCACATACTGATCTTATTGTAGCTGAAGATAGATGCAAAGTCCTTGTGGCCTGCTATTTGGAATGGCCTTTATGGCAGGGAGTAACATTACTATGAACACACACACACATACATAGACACTTCTGTTTAAAACTTATGATTAGCTGGGCCCTGATGGCTCACACATATAATCTCAGCTACTCAGGAGTCTGAGATCTGAGGATCATGATTCAAAGCCAGCCTGGGCAGGAAAATCTGTGAGACTCATTTCCAATTAACCACCAGAAAACTGGGCTGTGGCTCAAGTGGCAGAGCTCTTGCCTTGAGCTAAAGAACTCAGGGACAGTGCCCAGGGCCAGAGTTCAAGCCCACAACCGACAAAAAAATAAAACAATAAAATAAAAAACCTCATGATTAGATTTACCTATGTATTATTTGTAAATATTACATATCTGATTAATAAAATGCATATATGACATATATACATGTGTTATGTATTAATAATGAGCATTAATAAAACTGCATGTGCTCACACTCCTAGGCTCAGCAATTTACTGAGGAGAAGCCTAAACCAGTGAATCCACTGGCTGAGCTGTACAGCATTATGGCTAAGATGGAGATGGAAGATGAAGGAGCATGCACAATTCAAGATGAATCCAGGGGAACAATGCTTGCTGGGGAACAGGAGTGTGCATCCTGCATAGTGAAATACAAAGAAGGTGAGCAAATAACATGTTAGAAAGGGGTCTGAAATGGTACTGAAAATTGAATGGAGAGTGGAGGGGCTTCCCATTTTATTCCACTTGTCTCATATCAAAAAGCATTGTATCTTTTCCTCCAAGATATATTTAATGCATTTTAAAAATACAGTTTTTGTCAAAGCACTGCTTTAACCAACACCAGAAGAGTAGGGAATTTTAATTTGTCAGTGCACACAACATAAAGCACTAAAATTGTTTTCATTAGAATGGTGTTTTGGGGCCTTCATAATAATTGCATTAAATGTATAAACCAAATTGTTAGAATTCTAAGCCAATATAGCTTGTAGTTGTGACTTAACAAGAAACAGACTGAAGGAGTCAGGTGCATATTTCATTCCAAAATTTGTGTTCTTCCTATCCTCTATATTTAACAGTGACAGATAACTTTCCTTAAATTACTTATAAATCAGCTGAGAAGGTGGCTCAGTGGTAGAGTGCTTGCCTTACATACATGAGGCCCTGGGTTCGATTCCTTAGCACCACATAAGCAGAAAAAGCTGGAAGTAGCACTGTGGCTCGAGTGGTAGAGCGCTAGCCTTGAGCTAAAGAGCTGAGGGACAGTGCCCAGGCCCAGAGTTCAGGCCCACGACCGGACCCAAAAACCAAACAAACAAACAAATTACTTATATATCGGAGGCATGTAATTTAAAATAGCTCTGAATGTCACACAGTAGACTTGGCTCAGTGGAAGAATATAAAGACGCCAGAAAATTTTGCTCGAAGTTTGTTTTCCATTGCTTTCTTGGCCTCACAATTTTGTATGGCAACATTTATTGAAAGCTTGATGATTTGGATGTTTGTTTCTTCAGTACAGGATATTGAACTCAGGGCTTTGTATTAGCTTGTCAGTTGCTGTGCTACTTGACTCATGCTTCTTTCCTACCATTCTTGATTTTGTGATTTTTTTTTAAAACAGCATCTAGCTTTTTGCTCAGGACAGCCTGGACTAGGATCCTATCTATTTTACCCATATAGTTAGAATGACAGACCTGTAGTGCTCTGTTCAGATTTTTGTTGGTTGAGACAAGGTCTCATAAACATTTTCCAGGAGCTGGTTGGAACCTGTGATCCTCCTACTTTAGCCTCCTGGGTAGCTAGGATTTCTGGGATAAATTAGTCTTTGCAGGAAATACTTGGCAAAGGTTAGCTGTTACTTTTTAAAAAATTTATTTTATTGTAAAGATGTTGTACAGAGGGATTACAGTTACATGAGTAAGGTAATGAGTACATTTCTTGTTGAACATTGTTAACCCCTCCTTTGTTTTTTTTTTTACTATCCTTTCCCTCTCCTACCTCCCCCACTTCACCCCCCCATTGAAGTTGTAAAGATGATTTCCAACATAGTGTCTTGTGAGTATCATTGTTGCAGTAGGTCACTGTTGGTTCTTGTTTCAGCATTTTGTTATTCCCCGTCCCCTCGCCAAATTAGATAAATGTTAAAGTGGTTTTTCTTTTCAAGAAACTGATTTAGAAAATTAAAATTTAAAAAAGCTAACCACACTATTTCTCGAATATACAGCATTTGAAAGGAAAATATTAGAGTGCCACAAAATATGCATAAGGCAAACACTCCCTGGTGAAAAGTTTTCTAGACAGTCATTGGCATTGATATCTTTAAATCTCATAAAATGGAGTTTACTTTTAATCACTCCTGTTAGTATAAAAGAGATGTAACAGGTTCCAAGATTCTTCATTTTACATAACAAAAAATTCGACATAAAGTATTTCTGGAATCCTCCCCAGAATGCAGACTTCAGATGTCACTGATAGTTAATGCTCACACACCACATGGTTCAGTACCTTCTAGTGCATTGTGACTTATCCTTAGGCTGTCCTTTAGAACACAGAGATTCCATAACACAGAGTAATAAACACATAAAATCTGACTCTAAATTTTGCAAATGTAGGTTTCCTTTCTTTTCCTCTTTTCTTTTGTCTTGCTTTTCTTTTTGTCTTGTTTGTTCATTTGTCTCTTGCTGGGGAGGTCGGGGGACATATCAATTGAAGTACAATGATTGAACAAATGCAGCAGTGGTACTCAGTAAACACTATGTTGAAAATGTGCTATAAAACTTGTAGTTGGATCTAGGCACTGGTTGCCAAATCCCTTAAATCCTAGGCTACTCAGGAGGCTGAGATCTAAGGATTGCAATTCAAAGCCAGACCAGGCAGGAAAGTTCGTGAGACTCTTATCTCCAGTTAACCACCAGAAAACCAGATGTGGTGTATTGACTCAAAGTGATAGAGTGCTAGCCTTGAGCAAATAGGAGCTTAGGTACAGTGCCCAGTCCCTGAGTTCAAGTCCCACAACATATAAACAACAACAACAGTAAAACAAGGATAGGAAGGAAAACCTGGGAGAAAGTAAAGGAAGCAGTGATATTGTCCAAAGAGATATGTATTCATTACCTGACCTATGAAACTATAACCACTATGTACATCACCTGTGTAATAACAATAACATATTTGATTTTAAAAGGAGATAAACATTATTCTGATTTTTTTAAAAAAGAGAAAATAGTATTCCTAAGAAAGCAGTTCTATTTTGAAATATGATTATTTTTCTTTTGATATTGATGTAATAGAATCTATAGATCTATTTTTACGAATAGAAAAATCTCATATTTATACTATTTAGTTTTATCAGCTTTTAATAGTCTTTGGTTTCTTATCTGCTTCCTTCTCTATGTCTCTTAGTATTCCTCTTATGTATACACATATACCTTTTAATTGTACTTAAAGCTGAATATTTTAAATTAAGTTTCATACATTATGATCTTTTGACCTACTCCATTGAATTAATCTAGCAATGAGAGCACACCATATTTGAGGATAAAAATGGTATTGGTATTTTATTTTGCTTGTCTTGGTAATTTCCTCTATAGGAATTTATTTTAACAAGTGTCTAGTTGTGAATATTGCATTACATTTACTGGTCATGAACATTTACTCTGCTTCTATATGGGCCAAGTCCTTAGTTTTTCAAAGGCTAATTGCTTCTGATGAAAAAGGAAAGTTTCTTCAGTCCAGTTATGAAAGCCATTCATTAATTTGTCCCAGTTTTATACATTTAGTACACATTTCTTTCTCCATTTATTCTCTCATGGCATAATGTATGGTAGGTAATTGTGATTATTGTAATAAAAATAAAATGCCAGAGAAGAACAAAATTTTTAGCTAAATAGTGTGAAGGAAGTCTTCTGAAGTGGATTAAGTGCTGAGGGGCTTTTGAAATGATTTTCTAGCAATTTTATTCATGATGCTTATTACCACACTAGACCAAAGGCGTTTATCTCATAGTCTAGAATGAGAAATATTCTTAGTTTTGTTTTTGTGAATCATGCCTTGAGACTTAAAATAACAAGTATTTTACTTTTCAGGCCTTGACCTGGTTAAGGATCAGAAGGAGGAACTAGCTCCTAAAACATCTGAGGGTAAGTAATGACAATGTCCTGATGTGTAGGAACAGATTCTACCAAATCTAGATGCCATGCAAACTAGGATGTTATATCTACAGAATTCCTTGAAAATTATCTTTAAGTAGTTTGTACAAAGGAGGTGCCCTGTAACAAAGCAGTTTATGAATACAATGTACTTTGATCAGTGTAACTCCTTCAATATTCTCACACTTTTTTGACCCAACCATTTCTGACTTTTCTTAGTCTTGTGGTATTTACAATAAATTCTGGACTGTGTTCTTTCACACACACCCTTCATTTAGTCAAATGGTGTTGATTTTGTTGGGTTTTGACTTAGTCCTTATGGATGATTGTACTATTTGAACTCTCCATAGAGTCTGTTATCATTCAATTAATTCATTTGTAACCACTTTCAAACTACCAGTGTGTTTACTTGTAGCTACCACAAATGAGGGAGACCATAAACCTTTGTTTCTATGGGTCTGGCTTACTTCATTTAATATAATTTCTTCCAAGTCTTTCCATTTCACATTTCAGTGGTGTTTGTCCATTGCAGGACAACCATATCTTGGCTACAGTAAATAATGATTCATATATATAATGAATAGCAAGATTCCCTATTTTGGCTACAGTGAATAGTGCTGCAGTGAAAATGGTAGTGCTGATGGCTTTACTGCAACATAGTTGTGTTTTATTGTATAAATTCCCAGGATTAGGATTGCTGTTTCATAGGTTAGTTCTGTATTTAATTTTTTGAGGAACATCCATATTGTTTTTCAGAATGGATGAACAAGCTTATATTCTTACCAGTAGTGTGTCAAGGTTCCCTTTTGGCCACATTTTTGCCAGCATTTGTTGTTGCTTATTTTCTTGATGATGGCCATTCTAAGTGGGACAGGGTAAAATCTCAGTGTTGTTTCGATTTGCATTTCCTTTATGACCAGAGATGTTGAGCCTTTCTTCATGTGTCTATTGACCATTTTAAATTCTTTTGGTAAGTCCCTCCTTAAGTTATTAGCCCATATATTAATTGGGTTGTTGTCTCTTTGAAGATTTAAGGTGTTTTTTTTTGTCGGTCATGGGACTTGAACTCTGGGCCTGTGTACTGTCCCTCAGCTCTTCAGCTCAAGGCAAGCGCTCTACCACTTGAGCCATAGTGCCACTTCCAGTTTTCCGGTGGTTTATTGGAGATAAAAGTCTCACAGGCTTTTTCTGCCTGGTCTGGCTTTGAACCTCAGTCCTCAGATCTCAGCCTCCTGAGTAGCTAGGATTATAGGCATGAGCTACCGACACCCGGCAAGACTTAGGTTTTTAAAAATATTTTTTATTGTAAAAATACTGTACAGAGGGGTTACAGTTACATGAGTAAGGTAATAAGTACATTTCTTGTCAAGCATTTGAAGATATAAGTTTTGAGGAGTTAATTTTTTAAACACTCAATATATTCTGGGTATTGGGCCCTTGTCTAATAAATACCTTCTCCAATTCTGTGAGCTTTCTATTTATCTTGCTAACTATGCCCTTTGCTGTGCTGAAATTTTAAGTTTGATATAATTCTGCTTATCAGTTCTTTATTTGTTGTGTTTCTTGACTCTTTACTTAGAATGTTTTGCTCTCTTCTCAGGAGCCCTAGTGTTTCCCCTTCTCTTCCTGTAATAGTTTTGTGGTTTCTGGTTTTATAGTGAGATCTTTGATCTACTTTGAATTGATTCTGGTGCAAGGTGATATATGAGGATTGTGTTTCAGTTTCCTGCATGTGAATATCCAGTTTTGCTAACACCATTTGTTGAAGAGACTGTCTTTATTCCAGCCTACATGTTGGTTCCATTTATGAATATTAGATGGCTATCAGTCTGTGAGTCATTTCTGGGTCTTCTGTTCCATGGATTAGGCCAATCTTTGTGCCAGTATCAAGCTGTTATCATTTCTATGGCTTTGTAAGAGAGTGTGAATTTTGGTATTGCTATTTTTCCAACAGTGTTCTCCCTGCTAAGTTTTTTTCTTGCTTTGGGGATCTTTTGTTATTCCATATGAATTTTTGGATTACTTTCTCTATCTCATTAAAGAATGTTGTTGGGATTTTTATGGGTGTTAAATTGAATTTGTAATTTGTTTTGGGCAGTATTGCCATTTTTGTGATATTAATTCTTCCAGTTCAGAAGCATGGACTTTTTTCCATTTCCTTAATTCTTCAATTTTCTTTTTCCAATTTTTAAAGTTTTTAATATAGAGATCCTTCATATTTTTGTTAATTACTAGGAGTTTTTCTGAGATCCTTGAAAATGGAAGTGATTTCCTGAGTTTGGTCTCAATCGTCTTGTTGGCATACAGAAAAGCTCCTATTTTTATGGGTCAATTTTATACCCTCCTACTTTGCTGAAGTTTTGCATCACCTTTCAGTAGCTTGAGGGAGGAGAGTTTGGAGTTCTTTAAGTACAGGATCATGTCATCTGCAAAAAGGGATAGTTTTACTTCTTCCCTCCCTATTTGGACCACCTGTTAGAAATCCCAATAGTATATCGAAGAGGAGTGGAGAGAGAGGACAACCTTGTCTCATTCCTGGTTTTAGGGTGAATGTATTTAGTTTTTCACCATTAAATATAATTCTGGCTATATATTTGTTATAAACAGCCTTTATTTATTTATTTATTTTAATTTAATTTTATTTGTGAACATACTGTACAGAGGGGTTACAATTGCATGGGCAGGATAATGCGTACATTTCTTACCAAGCATTGCAGCCTCCTCCTTTGTTTACCCTTCACATCACTTCCCAGCCTCCCCCCCCCCCCCCAATCCCAATCCTTCTCCTTCCCCCCCCCCCGCACCGACATTGTAAAGCTCCATAAACAGCCTTTATTATATTGGGTAAGGTTCTGTTTATTTCCTAGCTTCTCCAATGATTTTATCTTAAAGGGGTGTTGGATCATGTCAAACATTTTTTTCTGCATCTACTGTGATGATCATGTGGCTCTTGCCCTGCTCCTATTGATTGTTGAATCACATTGTCATGTGTGTATTGAACCAGCTTTACAACCCTGGAATGAATCCCATTTGATCATAGTATATGATTTCCTTGATTAGTTGTTGGATTCAGCTGGCCAGTATTTTGTGAGAAGTTTTGCATCTACATTCATCAGAGATACACAAAGTCCTCTTTTTTTTAATTTATTTTTTATTGTGAAAATACTGTACAGAGGGATTACAATTACATGGGCAAGATAACGAGTACATTTCTTATCAAGCATTGTAGCCTCCTCCTTTGTTTCCCCTTCCCAGCCTCCCCCTGCTCCCCACCCAATCCTCCCCCCACAAAGTTGTAAAGTTCGTTTTCGACATGACAACTTGTACTTCTCATTGTTGCAACGGGTCCACTTGTATCCTTATTTAAACGACTTGTTTTTCCCTTCCCCTCCACAAATTATACCGACATCAAATACAGTGAGAGCAGGGGTTATACTGTGGGGGAAGGACATACAAAGCAACTAAGAAATAATCTTATAAATGCATTAGAAACAAATGCATGAAAGAAAAAAAAACATTTGAATACATATCATAGGGTTCATTTTCCTAACATCACCTACAAAGTTCTCTTTTTCATGATGTTTCTTTGTCTGGTTTTGGGATGTGTGTAATGCTGGTTTCATAGAATGAGGTTTTTTTTGTTTTTGTTTTTTTCCAGAGCCGAGGACCAAACTCAGGGCCTTGCACTCGCCAGGCAAGCGCTCTTCCACTGAGCTAAACCCCCAGTCCCTAGAATGAGTTTTGTAGTGATCTCTCCCTTTCTATTTCATTGAAGAGTTTGGGAGTATTGGTGTTAGTTCTCCTTTAAAGGTCTTATAGAAATCAGCTATGAAGCCATCGGGTCCTGGAATTTTCTTGGAAGGGAGTGCTTTTATTGACAATTCAATTTCATTACTTGTGATCAGTCTATTTAGTTGATTTATGTCTTCCTGGATTCGCTTGTGTTTATTTTCTCTAGTAATGTATCTATTTCTGCAAGATTCTCCAATTTATTGCCATAAAGGCTTGTAAAATATTCCCTTGTAATATTGTCAGTATTGCTTGAATCTGTTGTGATGTTACTTTCATCATCTCTAATTTTATTTATTTGGGTGATTTTTCAGTCAGGTTTCCTAGAGGACCTGTGAATTTTGGTAATTTTTTCAGAGAACAAACTTGGATTTGTTGATTATCTGTATGGTCTTTTAGTCTTTAATTCATTTATTTCTGCTCTAATTTGTATTTCTTTTACTACTTTTGAGTTTGTCTTGTTCTTGTTTTTCTTGAGTTTCATCATCAGATGATCATCATCATTTGACATTTTTATAATTTGTTGATGTAGGCACTTATGAGGTATAAACTTTCATCCCGGGACTGCCTTTGTTGTGTCCCAAAGGAATTGGTATTTTGTGTGTTCATTTATAGTGAATTCCAGAAACAATTGGATTTCCTTTCTTATCACTTTGATGACTCCTGAATAATCAGCAATGGATTATTCCCTTTCCATGAATTTGAGTATTTTCTGTGATGCTTTTTGCTGTTAAGCTTTACTTTCATTGCGTTGTAGACTTACAGGATACAGGGAGTAATTTAAATTTTTTTGAATTTGCAGAGGTTTGCTTTGTGACCTAGAATATGGTCTGTTTTTGAGAATATTCCATGGGTTGCTGAGAAAAATGTATATTGTGATGTTGCTGGGTGGAATATTCTATAGATGTCTGTTAGGTCTAGATAGCCAATGTATCTATTTAACTCTGAGCTTTATTTGCTGATTTTTTGCCTGGATGATCTATTCTAAACTGATAATCATGTGTTTAAGTTGCTCACAATCAGTATATTTGGATCTATATGTAGTTTCAGGTTATTAAGTATTTGTAGGGTGAATTTGGGATCCACTGAATTCACTGCATAGATGTTTAGCAGTGTGAAGTCCTCTGGGTGGATGGTTCACTTTATTAGTGTGAAAAGTCCTTCTCTGTCTCCAATTTTAATTTGAACTCTATTATCTGACATTAGCATCACAACTCTGGCCAATTTATGAGGGTCATTTGTTGAAAGATTTATTGTAGCCTTTCACCTTAAGGGTATGTTTGTTTTTTGTCAGTGAAATATGTCTCAAATGCAGCAGATGAATGGTTCTTGTTTTTTATCCAGCCAGGCACTCTGTCATTTAATTGGTGAATTAAATCCATTGATACTGAGAGTTATGACTGAGACGCTTTTGCTAACTTCTGTGATGTTACCCACCTTCTTAGGTATTATACCTCCTTTGCTCCCTGCCCATTTCATGTTTTCCTTGATTTTCTGTATATAGGTCATCTTTGGGTATCTTCTGCAGTGCTGGTTTGGTGGAGAAACATTGTTTTAATTTCTGCTTATCGTGAAATGTTTTATTTGTCCACTGGTTACGAGGCAAAACTTGTCTGAATACAGTATTCTAGGTTGGTAGTTATTTGGGATCATTGCTTGGCATATGTTGTGCCAGGCCTTGCTGGTTGTTGTTAGTCTGACTTATTTTCATTAGAAAGTAAACAATCTTTTCTCTTTGATAGCTTTAAGAATCCTATCCTTGGTCTGGACCAGTCCTGCGTGGATGATACTATGGCAGCAAGAGGTTCTTTTCTTGTCTGTTGAGTGTTCTAAAGGCTTCTTGAATCTGAATGGTTCTTTTTTTTTTTTTAGCATTTTTAAAGAAATATTTACTATCCTTTTAGTAGCCTGCTCTTTGTGTTCCTTGATACCTATCAGCTACAAATTAGATCTTTGAATTGAGTACTGAAGTTCTTACAAGCTCTTTTCTTGTCTCTTGTGTTTGTTCTATATAATTACCTACTCTTTCTCTACTATATCTGCTCTAACCGCAAGACTCTTCTGTGTATCATCTATTCTGCCACAGAGACTTTCTATTTTACTTTTAATTTCTCTGATTCCTATTTGGTCATTTTTAAGGGCTTTTATCTTTTGTTAAAATCTTGTTTCAGGACTTGCAATGGCTTCTTTTTTTTTAATTTTTCTTTTTGTGCTGGGCCTTGAACTTGGAGCATGGGCTCTGTCTGTGAGCTTTTTTGCTTAAGGCTAGCGTTCTACTACTTAAGCCACAATTCTACATCTGGCTTTTTTGGTAGTTAATTGCAGATAAGAGTCTCACAAACTTTCCTGCCCAGAATGGTTTCTAATCCAGATTCTCAAATCTCAGCCTCCTAAGAAGCTAGTATTACAATCTTGAGTCACCAGTGCCCAGTACAAGGACTTCTTTACATCACTGTTTCATTTATCTGTGTGTTCTTCCATGTTTTTTAATTGGGTGGTTGGTTTTTCATTCGACTCCTTTGCTATCTCTTCAAATTTGTTTGGCATTTGTGTTTTCTCCATGAATTCTTCCATTCTTTGGTTAGTTTTACCACATTCACGAATAATCTTGTATAAGATTTTAATCTTTGTATTAATCAAATTTATCAACAATGTTTGAATGCATTTTGTGAAGTATCTTCTAGGCCCCTTTTTGCTCGGCTGTCTGATTGTTCTCTGTGATTGTTGTATTACTTGACTTAGCATATTTCTAGTATACAGCTGTTTGCAGTATTCTCTGTTGGCTCCTAAGTTAATGACTTGATCCTCCATTGAGATTTAATTATCTGGGTTCAGGGTTTATAGAGAGCAGAAATAGAGTTCAGTTGTGGTGTGAAGCTATGCTGTTAAAACTTGTCTACCAATGGCTAATGCCAGTAATTCTAGCTATTCAGGAGGCTGAGATCTGAGGATCACAGTTCAAAACCAGCCTGGGCAGAAAAGTTTGTGAGACTATAAACTAAAAAAAAAAGCTGTCACATGTCTAGGTTCTTTGAAAGGTATTTAAAAACCCAAATGCCTGTCTTTGACTTCTTGAAGTAGAAACAAATTGAGCCAAACTCATACTAAAAGCTGGGAAAATTTTTTATATTTTGAGTATTTTTGCATACCTTTCAAAGGGGGTGCTTTCCATAAATACACATTTGTAAAATATGCTAGTTTGCAATTTGATATCTCCCTGACAAATTTGCTTAAAACTCTGTGGCAATATAGTTTCTCAAGCAAATAGGGTTGGTTTTAAGCATATGATGAGGCATTCTTTCTTAGAAACCAGGACTGTAAATGCAAATGAAGAACAAACATTATCCTATTTAAAATAACTACACAACTGCTAAGGTGTCTATAGAAGTATTTTTACTTCTCTATATTAGAAATTTAAAATAACATGGCACTATTGCTTGTGAATATTTCACCCAAGTAATTCTAGCTGAAATATTGATCTTTTATCTTTGTTCCATAATTAAATTTCTATTCAGTGTACTTCAAACTCTGTACTAAAAATTCCTCTGAAATCAGTATATTTAGCCTTTTCTAAAGTAGAAAGATGTCTTACATTTCCTTATATATAGTATTGGAGTGTTGTATTTGAAGGTACCATGAAGATGTGTGAAAGTCCATCTTCACGTTCTTACCAGGGGTTGGCTGTACATGAGTCTACAGGTCCACTTTAGGGTTCTTGTTTAGTCACTTTGGAAAACCCAATGTTTATGTCATTTGTGTAACTTTAACATTTTCTCCATAAAAGTGTTTAAATTAATGTCCTCAACTGCTGTGCTTTCTTATAGGTGAGGGGAAACCAAAGATGTAATTGAATACAAGCTACAACCAAGCCTTTCTGCCAGCCATGTCACTGGGAAATTACTTACAATAAAATTTTAGTTTTCTGCATCAAAATCTTGTAATACATTATCAAGTTTATTTCTAGGCTTTAATACTATTGAAAATTGTATCTGGAATTCTTTCATTTTTGTGTAGTGACCTGAGTCAAAACTTTGTAGGCATACTCACTTGAATGATTATCAAATATACTTACTTATTCAAATATATTATCCCTAGGTTCCCCAGCCCCTTTTTTGATCATCCCATGGAGTCACTGCAACTTTGGAAAGCAATGCTTAGTTTCTGCTGCTATGTATATTGCTCTTTATCATTTGCTTTCCTCAACTTAGCCCTCTGAATAATTTTGAATAGCAAAAAGACAGTCGAATTCCTTTCTCTGTCTATGGTTATAACTAGAGTACTCAGTCTTTGACAATGAGATTTACTGTTGTTATTTTTGAAGATATATTTTCCCACAGTAAAGAAGATTGATCTCAAAGGTATGCTGAATTGCATCAGACCAAAATGTCTGTTGAAAAACTAATAGGATACATATATTTAATATATTTTTCTGATGCCTAATTGACTAAAAGAGATTAATAAAGGGATTCCCTACTCTGGTATTAGAGAAGGGAAGATCCTTGTTTCAGACTACCCTCAACAGAGTTTGGGAAGGCTCTATCATCAAAACCAACTAGGCATTTTGGATTTGTCTTGTTTTCCCAGCTGCTGAGGACACAGAATTATGAGGGCCATACTTCAAGGCCAATCTGTGCAAAGTCAGCTCAAGACTTTATCAGAAAATACAAGGACTAGAGGATATCTGAAGTGGTCATTACCTAGCTAGAATAATATGCTGAATTCAATCCTCATTCAGGAAAAACAAACTGTGAGAATTTTTGCTGGTAATTTTGGAGGTGGAATCTATGCTAACCTTAAACCTCTATCTTCCAGATCATAATCTCCTGAGTAACTACAGACATGAACCACTGGTACTGGGCTTAGAGTTGTTTTAAATGATACATATCTGACAAATAGTTCCCTCAGTCATGTCGTGTCTGCTGGAAAGTTTGCCAGACCCCCCTAACATTGAAAAGCAAGAAAAAATGCTGTTGGAGTTATGGTTCAAGTTCTACGACATCTGCCTAGCAAATGGGCTCTATGTTCAAATTCAAGTACCAAAAGGAAAAAAAACCTGAAAAAGGCTCTAAGTAATGGGAATATGATCAAAGTAGTAATGTCTCAAAGTAGTAATTGTCTGTTGATATTTTCCCAATGTCTGCATAAGGGGGAATCTGTCTGTCAAACGGTCACAGACAAACTGTAACATCTGCTTGCAGTCCTTTTGTCTTGATAGAATCAAGAAATAAGTTCAGTGACAGAGACAGAAGTAAAAAAGCTAAGATTTATTTGAAGAAACCTTTTTCAAGATACAATTTTATTATTATTAAGGTGTTGTACAAGGGTTACTCTTTCAGCACTTAGATAATAAGTACCTTTCTTTTTTGGCAATGTTAGCTCTTCTTTTACATTGAAGAAAACTTTATATAGTTTCTTCTAGATGAGAGGAGTTTTGAGGGAATGTTGTCACCTGAAGTGGCTTGCATTGGGTTTAACAAGGTATGTCTCCAGGACAGACCTGGTAAATTTTAAGATTATTGGTTAGCCTGAGGGCCAAATTAGTTTCTAGAGGCCCCATGAAGCCTGCATGAACTCTTTATGTGTATTTTAGTCCCTGTGAGTGGATGTACATTTTGCTACATATATCAGGGGTCCTATGGTCTGCTGTTTATGTGTATCTTCTTCAGGCAACAGACTATGCTGCAATGCCTTGGGGTTCACATGTGTCACTAGAGCCATAGATCATAGGGTTTCTTGTTGTTTGTTTAGATCTACAGAAATAGTGGATGCCCATGTGGAAGGTAGAAAAGCATCTATGATTTTTATCCTTTAGGTTTTAGTTACTTTTGAAGGGCTGAATACAAATGATTTAATTTGGAATCTGGGAATATCTCCTCTAACAAGTTTTATTGAATTGCTTTTGAGGGGGGCTTGGCAAAGCTTTATTTATATAGTACTTTTGTTGTGGTGGTGGTGATGAATGTGTCCCATTTGATCTGATCCTATGTTGGAGTGGGATAACAGACTATGTAGGAGCCATTGTCATTAAAATACTTATGGCTAAAGTCAAGTAATATAGTTTAGATAGTTTTTAAGCAAGGTTTACTTGGAATCCATTATATTTGTAAGATAACACAAAAAAGAAGATGAAAGTTAGCTTAAGTGCACATAAGTACTTGTAACTGTCATTTTTCATTGATGTGAAGTAAATGTTCCAGAGAGGATCCAATCTGTAATGACAAAGACTTAGAATATCCATAGAAAAAATTTGGAAACACAGGATCATATTAGTTGAGAAACCGTTTAATATTTTTCTGTGAAAATCTGAAGGCTTCTTTTTATTGTAAAGTGAGTACATGTCTTTTAGAACAGTGTTACCCCCTCTCATTTTCTCCTACTTTCCCTCTCCCCCAATTGTAAAGTTTATTTCCAACATAGTGTCTAGTGAGTATCACTGTTGCATTGATTCACCCTTCTGTGATACACCTTCTGTGATTCCCCTTCCCTTCTGTAAATCAGATAAACTTATACACAAGACAAAGCCTACAGAAATAAAATAACAAGGCATAAACCAAAGGGTGAAAAAGAAGTAACTGCAAATAGCACATTATAAAACCTCTTATTTCCACTTCTTAGAGTTCATTTTGATAAACTTCATTTTGTATGTTCATATGTACCTAGCTATTGAGCTAAGAATATCTGCTAAGAACATCATAAACATATTCTAGTTATATTTTGTGTGTGTGTGTGTCAGTCCTTGGGTCTGAACAGAAGACTTGGATGCTGTTCCTGATTTTCTTTTCTTTTTTGTCGACCATGGGGCTTGAGTGTTGTCTCTCAGCTCTTCAGCTCAACACTAGCGCTCTACCACTTGAGCCACAGCTCCACTTCCGGTTTTCTGGTGGTTAATTGGAGATCAGAGTCTCACGGACTTTACTGTCCGGGCTGGCTTTGAACCGCAATCCTCAGATCTCAGCCTCCTGAGTAACTAGGATTACAGGCGTGGGCTCAGAGCTCGGCTTTGATTTTCTTAAGGCTAGCATTCTGCCACTTGAGCCATGGTTCAATGTCTGGACGTGGTTTTTTTTTGGGGGGGGCAGTAGTAATCTATTGGTGGTAAGAGTCTTACAGACTATCCTGCCCTGGCTGGCTTCCATCCTTGATCCTCAGATCTCAGCTTTGTGGTTTATGAGTATTACAGATGTGAACTATGGGTGCTTGTCTCAGTTTAGTTATTTTTATTGTGTACAGCATCAAGGATGATAACTGGAATAACAACATTACATTACTATTAGGCTTTTTGTTAAAAGTAGAAACATGATACCCAGAAGACTAAAAAGTTCAATAGCATTGATGATTGCAACATTCTGACAGATAATTATTTATAAAATCTGGTTTTGCCCGGCAAGTTCATATAATAACTTTTCACTTTTCATCCTAAGCCAGAGAGCTGAATTTAGAATTAAACAAGATCATTTATGTGTGTCCTGAATCAGTCTAGATGTGTCTATAATTGCTCAATATTAATATTTTTAATCTTTTTCTTTTCTACACTTAAGTTCTTTCTCTTAGTCCTTCCACAAGATTAAATTTGAAGTGAAATAAAATTTTCTTAAGCAGTGAAAAAAAGAAAGAAATGTACTCTTTCTCTTACTTATACAATTGTATAAGTGCTCTTCAGCTGAGCTAGCACGCCAACCCTGACATACACATTTATACCTCCTATAAGTCTGGCAGACTGAAACCAAATACAATATATGTTGTTTCAAAAGTTAGAATGTATATTGTAGGCTTATAATTTTCCATTGTTAGGGACTCTAAGCAATAAGTAAGATGATAAAAAGAAAAGTTTGATCACACGTTAAGCATGGGTGGGACATTAAAACACTATGGTAATTTTTGATGATGTAAATTTGTCTTTTTTGTTTCTGACATGCAGCTTTTCTTCCAAAAGGATTACCAGAGAACAGGTAAAATCACACAGAATAAATGTGAGTAACATGACATAATCACAGTAATTGGGACTCACAACAACCTGGTCATAAGAAAAAACCTTGCAAGTTCCTTATTCCTGTTTTCATTAATTATTTACCAAGGCTGTGTTAGTGTGTCTCAAGCATAAACTACATACATTTCTCATAGAATTAAATGACTTTCCTCTTTGCAGTTCATATTTAATAAGGAACTGTACAATTATGTCTGCTGAATTCTGGTTTGTTCCCAAGATTCTTATTTAGTATAAGATGTATAGATGCTGGTAGGGCAGCTTCGATGGCCCAGCAAGCAGCGCAGCACCCTCCCCCTTCCCCCCCTTCTAGGCTTGGGTGGGAACAGAGTAGGGAAGAGGCACGGGCTGCTCCATTCTGACTGCTTCTACAGGGGCGGAGCGGGTGGGACTGGGAGAAGAGGATCCAGGCAAGAGGAAAATGAAGATGGAGGTTTTGTGTGAGGACAAACACACCAGAGGAGTAGGACAAGAAGTGGGGAAAGATGGTGAAAATGATACATATATTGTAAGTAGGGCGGAGGGAAGAAGGGAACAGTGGGTTCCTCAGGACAGTTGGATCTTGGATGACAGTTTATGAAATGAATATTTGTCTCTAAAATCCTCATAGATATAGTCAATATGTGTTCAGAGTAAAGTGAGCGGGACAGTGGGAGGAGAAGACAGATGACCCTTTTAATTTTGTCTCCTTTGTCTCAAGCCTGGATTATAAAATGTATCAAGTAAAACACAGACTAAACACTAGGGGATAAAAGACACTGCTTTCAAGATCTGGGAGCCCAGGGCAGCAAACCCATGCCAAACGAAAATTTCAAAACTGTGTGATCTGTGTTTTTGTCCACCTACATATTACCCCAAACATCCTGCCATTAATTAGCCAAATGGCTCCTCTAGTAAACAAGACTCAGTGCTGAAGGGCTAGACAAAAGCAGGAGTCAGCCCTGCTGACAGTCAAAACAAAACAGGGATGGGCCCTGCAGGTGAAGTTAAATTTTATTTTGTGGAAGTCACCTCAGTGTCACATTTGCCTTTCTTGTTCCTGTACGCAGTTCCAGGCACATCAGCAGGCCAAAAACGCCATCCCATTCCTGCAGTAGGCACTTGTGAATGGGGAGAGGGAGCCAATCTTGTGGCCTTAGCATTGAACGACCTCTCTGATGTGGCAGGGCTGGATGGCATAGCTATGAGCCTCAACACAAAACCTACCAAGGCAAATTCTTACGTCTTAAGACGAGAATGAGCCTTAAGATCTAAGAGTTCTGTACTCAGTAGTCCTGCCACCAAGGCTTTAGGTGGAGATTATCTGGCTTGTGGAAATTGAGATGATGACCTTGATAGATTTGTGTCAGGTTGGGCATTGTTTTCCTTTCCTTTTCTGGAAGAATAGCACATATTCACAGATCTATCATCTCAGCCTGTCAAATCCAAGTTCAATAGCCTGCCTTTTTTTCATCCTGTCTCCATCCCTTTCAATGTAAACTGGCAGTGGTTCTGCTCATATAATCCATATGTGCTTTAAATGGTAATCCAGAACATCATTGATATTCTCATCACAATATGCCTTTCATATTTTACAATAAATGGCAATTTTCTAAAACACCATCTTATTAATTTTTTTCTCTTAACCCCTCTCTTGATCCCCTCTCTCTTTTTTGTCAGTCATGGGCCTGAACTCTGGGCCTGGACACTGTCCCTCAGCTCTTCTGCTCAAGGCTAGTGCTCTACCACTTGAGCCACAGCACCACTTCTGGCTTTTTGTGCTTATGTGGTGCTCAGTACAGATGTGTACTGGAGGGAGAGGAAGAGTGGATGTAGTTTGCATTTCCCCTACTTATACTATCACTTCAGGCAGGCTAGACCTCCAGTGTAGCTTCTGTTTCCATACATTAGTATCAGAGATTAAAATTTACTAATATGGTTAGTTGGAGAAATATCAGGGCTTGAGGAGTTGGACAGAATGACCTAATGTCTAATTATTTCATCCCCACAGAGAGTTGCAGTTTGGTTTTAATCAAAGAAACAGGTTTGAGAGAAAGTAGGCATGTACTTTCAGCATGTAGAGGGAAGAACAAAAGACTTCTTATCTAAGGATCTGCGATGAATAGATACCGGCAGATCTGATTCACGCCAGAGTTACTCTGGCTAGTGGAAGGTTCTCAATGGATTCCCTGAAAGTTCTTTAGTCCTCAAAAGGAAACTGAGACAGAAGTAACCCAACCTTGTGATGAAGGAGTGATCAGGCAAAAACGTGGCCCAGCAAGCCTGTTACCCATGCCTTTTAAGACCAGCGGCCAGTGATACTTTTTGCTTTTAACTGGCCAACAGATGACTGATATTTTGATAACCAGTTTTATGTCTTAATAGTAGAAATCAAGAGCTTGCAAAGCAAAAGTGCTAGCAGGGTAAAGATAGTTTGCTTGTTTTATTTGCCTCTTCTGATTTTCCTGGCCAATATACCATATATGACCTGAAAAACTATAAAACCTGAATCTAATCTTTTGTGTTGATGGTTTCAAAGCATGAATCCATGGACAAGAAAGAGAAGTAAAATGGCAAAGATTTATTGAGGTGGGGGGCGGGTAACCGAGAAAAGTCATTCCCTGGATTGGATTGCATTGGGGTTAATAAGATGTCTCTTAGGGAAAAAGCTATCTATATAATGTTCGAGATATTGGGGAAGTGGTGCTGTGGCTCAACTGGTATAGTGCTATCCTTGAGAAAAATAGCTCAGGGACAGTGTACAGGCTCTTAATTCAAGCCCCACAACTGACAAAATAAAAGGTATTGGGCAGTTTGCAGGCCACATCAATCCCCAGATCCTATTAGATGCTCCACACAAACTATTAGAACTCTTTGCCCCACCTATGGAGCATCCATTCTGGCTCATACTTCTAGGATCCAATCAATTTGCTATGTACATGCAAGTTTTTTGGAAGCAATGGGCCATGACATGATACCAAGGGTCTGCATTTGTGACAGCTCAAAGCTATGACTGATGAATGCAGGAATTCTATAGGAGGAGAGCCTTTGCCCTCATTGCTAACCAGGCTGTTTTTCTGTTATCCAAACCAAACTTAATGGACAAAATCTAAGGGCCTGTTCTATTAAGGTTAGAAAAACTTTGAATAATTATTTTTCAGGTAAAATTGGATGTTCAACTATCTGTAAACTAGAAAAACTAGGGCATTAAGGTTATTTGTGTACCTATTTGAAATACACTAATTAGATGAGTATGTGCATTGTTTGGAAAGTTTGGAAATTTAAAATTGCTCTGTGAGATATTACTAATATACTCTCACAATTTATAGAATTTGCAAGGTAGGTTCTTTTATTTATTTATTTTTATTAAATAGTTGTACAAAGGGGTTTTCAATTCTAGAAGTCAGGCGATGAGTACCATTGTATCTTGATCAATATAACTCTATCCATAATATTTTCCCATCTTTTATCATCCAACTTGTACCCTCAAGTTATGGAGGTGAATTTTTACATAGTATTCATTGAATACAATGACTGCATTTTCTTTCCCTTCCTACTCCAGCCTGTTCGTGTTTCTATTGTGGAGCCAAACACCACTTGTTACTTTGGGGGTATTTGGCATGCTGTCCATGTCCAAGAGATCTCATATTTTTGCCCTGAGATGCTTTCACAGAGACTGTTCCAAATTTGCCCCTATTTCCATGAGGTATTCACACAACAGTTCACATGTGTGTGTCTCACTAGGAAGAAAGTGTGGAAAGCAAAATGGGAAAATGAAAAGACCAGGCAAATCCAAAAGTAAATGAAGGGGTAAAAAGAGGAAATGTGACCTTCTGGTTCTTCTGACTCAACAAGTCTTTGCTGCTTTCAACAACATAACTGTAAGATTTATTATTTTCTTTTGTTAGAGATTTAGGATTTACTAATTTTGATTTCCACTAGTCTCTTTCACTTTTCCTTTTTATCCTTAATCTTTATGCTTTCCTTTGTTCCATGGAAACAAATGAAAAGTGTCTGTCAGTTGACCACCAGTTTTTTTAGTTTTTGTTTTATTGTAAAGGTGGTGTACAGAGGGATTACAGTATGTAAGTTAGGTAATGTGTACATTTCCTTGCAGTTTTCCCCCTCCCAACTTCTCTCCTCCCCAAGTTATATAGTTCATTTCCAACATAGTGTCTAGTGAATATCACTGCTGAATTGGTTCACCTCTTTATCCCACAATTTCTCTGCTTTCCTTTCCCTCCCCAAATCAGATTGATTTGTATACAAGACATAGGGTACAGAAATAAAATACAGCTACAAAAGTCAATGAACCAAAGAAAAAAGAAAGAAACAAAAATAACCACAATCAGTACAATAAAAAATTTCTTGTTTGCATTTCTTGGAGTTCATTTCAATAAGCATCCTTTTATATGGTTATATGACCACCAGTTTTATAAATATCCCATTTCTACTACTTTCCTACGAGAGTTCACATTTGAAGATTCTTTAAAAGGTAGTTCAGAACTCAAATGCTTACCTTAGATGGTATATAAACTGAACGATCTCAGTTTGTGTTAAACTATGAAAAACTGAAATAATTTTCATTATTTATAATACTTGTGAATTTAATCCTTTAACAGCTGATAATTTCACATACTTATGTGAAGGGCACTTCACACAGTATATAAAACATTTATAATGCATTAGTTTACATTTGATGACTCTGACAAAAATGGACTAAAACTCTTGTACCCATGTAATTTCTGACAACATAAGTGGATTGATTTTAAATATTTGTAGTTATTCTGCCTAAATAAATCATGACTATTGTTGAAAATTACCCAGATTAAAATAACCACACTGAGTCTAACATACCTCCCAAAATGTAGTTTTAATTCTCCAAAGTAGAGGTGAGAACAAAAGTACTATAATTTGAACACATTTCACTGTTACAATACTGCTTCAGCTCTCATACAGTTATTATATTTCAAGTAAAACATCTAAGTGATAGTTAAAACATTTCTTTTTCTTTTGTTTCAAATAGTTTCTTCACTGACTTTATATATAAGAAAGAATATACAATCCTGCTCCTCTACTTAAAAATTTCCTCAAAGCAATTCATTTAATTCTTTACAAGACTGAAGAATCCAATCTTTTATATTTCATTGTCTTTCACAATACCATTAAAATGTATGAGGATCTATCTTCATATTCTATTCCAGAGGTCAACTTTATATAAGCCAAAAGGTCAATATTAGGGCTTCTCATTGACAATACAATGTCTATGTTATTTGTGTGCTGTTGTCATTTTCTCATTGAATTCTTATTAATAATTAGCCTTCCCAAGTTCTCTGTGTTATTGCAGGTAAAAGAATCACAGCTTTAAATGATGACCACTTGCAACCAGGCATATGGTGCTCTTTGGACAAGGAATTCATTGCTACATACCTTACAACAAAGTTTTACAGTTTTCTGCAAAGATTTCGTTTTATCAGGTAAATAATCTTTTAATTTTTCTTTCATTTTATTTATTTACTGGTAATGGGTTTTTTTTTACCATGATGTTATTGTTATTGTAAAGATTATGTACAAAGGGTTACAGTTATATAAGTCAGATGTGTATCATTTGTCAAACTTATTCCTAGACTTAAATGGTACTAAAAATTATGTGGGTTTTTTTGAATTGCCGTCTTTAATCACTGTACATGTTAGTGACTATGTTAATAGTAAAAATATCACAGGGGATAGTAGGCAGATGCCATGTAGTTGTGTTTTATATAAAATTTTTATTTCATTTGGACTGCAATAGTGATCAAGTGTGAGTGTGTGTGTGTGTGTGTGTGTGCACGCACACGTGCACCATTTGGGGGGTCCAGACACTGTCCCTGAGCTTCTTGGCTCAAGGCAAACACTCTACCACTTGAGCCATTGATCCACTTTTAGATTTTTGGGTGGTTAATTGGAGATAAATGTCTCATGGACCTTCCTGCCTGGGCTGGCATTGAACTGATCCTCAGACTTCAGCCTCCTGAGTAGCTAAGATTACAGGTGTGAGCCACTGGCTCACTGTGTGAGCCACAAGTATTTTTTTAATGTGGGCTTGGAGATATCTTATTTCAGAGACCAGGACCTAAGTCCGGTTATCAAGAGGTCAATACTACCTAAAGTTGTAAATGGATACTGGTACATTAATGTAACAGATGGAATGCCTAAGAGGAATGAACTCAGTACAGGGTATTAAGAAAGGATAATGAAGATAATAAGATCAATGTATATTTTTATATCTATAGATATAGATAACATGTACATATATAGATGTAGGATAAATAGCATGTATATACATAAATATACATATGTATGTGTATATACACTAAATTTAAAAATCCTAAAATTTGAAAATAGAATTGAGCAGGAGGCATATTATTTTTTTACTAAAAATGAGGAGATACTAAATATATTTTGAGTAAAATAGTGCCAAGCGTACATATTGTAAGCAACTGCTCCTTGGGGAGAGAGCCTAAGTTTGTGTTCTGAATCTCTCCTCAATTTCCCCTGCTCATCATAGTTTCTGTGATGCCATCCTCTATGTGGCTGATTGCTTACAATGCTCTCGGCTGGGTGAAAACTCAACATTCTGCATGAATCATTCCTATATTTTCCAAATCCACCTATCCCAGAGCCTTGATTCCCAGGAAGCATTAAAATCTTTCCTTTTTTCTTTCTTACCAGGGTGATGATGGCATGTGCTACTCAATCAACTATTATTATATGAGAAATTTGTTTTTATTGTTTTACTAGTGCATATTAATTACACATAAGGGTTAATTGTAGTATATTTGTACGTGCACAAAATGAGTTTTGAGCAAGTTCATTCTCCCTGCATTTATACTGTCTTAACTCTCCACCTTCATTTTTTTAACCAAGTATGTCTTCCATCACTCTCTTGTTTTACCCTCATTCCTCCTGCTGGTTTCCCTCTACAAACATACCTCCTTTAACATTCATGTCATTTTTTAGTCTGGGTTCTGCGTAAGAGAGAAAATAGACTATATAGTTTCTGAGCTTGACTTATTTTGCTCAATGTTTTCTTGCAAATGATGTAATTCATTTTTCCTTATTATTGAATAATAATATGCATCACATATTCTTTAACATGGTAGGAATGTACTTATATGTAACAAAAGCGTTATATAATAAACCCATAGTCAATATTTTACTAAATGAGAAAAAAACTGAAATAATCAATTTCCTCTAAAATCAGATATAAGTCAAGGATGTTGAATTATTTGTAAGATTGACACAGTAATAGCATATGAAATTACATATACATTTATATATGCATACATTAGATTCATATGTGTGCATACACAGTGTATGTATATGTCCCTATGTACACACACACACACACACACACACACACACACACACACACACACATTTAGCTAGGCTATCTGCAAATCCATTTTGCATGGACACAACACTTCCCATTAAGTTATTTAAGTTTTTAAATGACAGGCATAAATGCTTATGTCAGCAACCTCTAATATGTGAACTCAGTTATTAGTGGATACTGAAGTCCAGGCCACTTCACCTCTTTCAGTCTGACAATGAGTCTTTCATGTTTTGATTCTTGCTTCTAGCTGTCCCATTCACTTTTTTGTCTTGCTCAGTTTGTATGTGTGTGTGTGTGAGAGGGAGAGAGAGATAGGAGGGAGAGAAAGAGAAGAGAGTGTGTCTTGGGGCTTGAACTCAGGGCCTGGGCACTGTCTCTAAGATTCTTTGGTTCAAAGCTAGCACTCTACTGCTTGAACTACAGCCCTACATCTAGGTTTTTGTTAGGTAAGTGGAGATAAGAATCTTATGGGTTGTTTTGATTTGCATTTCTTTTATGGCTAGGGAGGTTGAGCATTTCTTCATGTGTCTATTGGCCATCCTTCTTTCCTCTTCAGAGGAAAGTCTTTTGCCCACTTATTTATTGGGCAGTTGTTTCTTTGAGGATTTGTTGTTGGGGGATTTAATTTTTGAGTTCCAAGTATATTTTAGATATGAGACCCTTGTCTGTTGTATGGCTAGTGAAGATCTTCTCCCAATCCGTGGGCTTTCTATTGATCTTGCTA
>NW_012267435.1:60467-64927 GCF_000151885.1 Dipodomys ordii
GTGGGCTTTCTATTGATCTTGCTAGCTATGACCTTTGCCATGCAGAAGCTCTGCAACTTCATGCAATCCCATTTGTCCAACCTTTCTTTGATTTGTTGTGGTCCTGGGTCTTTATTAAAAAAATTTCTGCCTGTGCCAAGGAGTCCTAGGGTTTCTCCTATGCTGTCCTGTAATGTTTTCAGAGTGTCTGCTTTGACTCTGAGGTCTTTGATCCATTTGGAGTTGATTCTGGTGCAGTGTGGTATATAAGGGTCTAGCTCTAGTTTTCTACAAGTGATTAACCAATTTTGCCAGCACCATTTACTGAAGAGCCTGTTTTTCTTCCATTCTATTTTTTTAGCTCCCTTATCGAAGATTAGATGGCTATAGGTCTGTAGGTTCATTTCTGGGTTTTCAATTTTATTTCATTGGTCCTGAGGTCTGTTCTTGTGCCAGTATCAAGCTGTTTTGATTACTGTGGCTTTGTAGGAGAGTTTGAAATTTGGTACTGATATTCCTCCAGTACTGTTCTTTCTGTTAAGGATCATTTTTGCTATTCGGGGTCTTTGCTTGTTCCATATGAATTTTTGGATTGCCTCTTCTATTTCCTTGAAGAATGAGGTTGGAATATTGATAAGTATCGCATTGAATTTGTAGATAACCTTGGGAAGTATGGCCATTTTCACAATGTTGATCTTTCCAATCCAGGAGCATGGGAGGTTTTTCCACTTTCTAAGTTCTGTTTTGATTCCTTTTTCAGGTTTTCAAAGTTGTCATCATAGAGGTCTTTCTTTGGTTAAGTTAATTCCTAGGTATTTTATTTTTTGTGGGGCTATTACGAGTGGAGTTGCTTTCCTGATTTCAGCCATGCTTTTCTCATTGTTGGCATACAGAAAAGCCATTGATTTTTGAGGGTTAATTTTATACCCTGATACTTTGTATGGAGGTTCCTCAAAAGACTCCACATAGAGCTCCCCTATGACCCAGCAAGCTCACTTTTGGGCATTTACCTAACAAACAAGACCATACTAAACCTACCATCACGACTATGTTTATTGCAGCATTATTTACCATAGCTAAGATATGGAACCAACCCAGATGCTCCTCTGTAGATGAATGGATCAAGAAAATATAGTATATATACACAATGGAATTCTATGCCTCCATCAGAAAGAATGACATTGCCCCATTTGTTAGGAAATGGAAAAAGTTGGAAAAAATTATATTAAGTGAAGTAAGCCAGGCCCAAAGAAACATAGATCCCATGGTTTCCCTTATTTGCAATAACTAGTATATGTCTGAGACAAACAGAAACTGTCAAACAAGTTGATGTTAGGCGAAATGAACCCCAAGATAAGGATTCAAATGTTTTTTTCTTTCTTGCGATTGTTTCCAACACATTTATAAGATGATTTCTTTGTTGCTTTGTATGTACCTCCCCCATGGTATAAGCCCTGCTTTTACTGTATTTGATGTTGATATAATTTGTGGCAGGGAAGGGAAAAAAACTGTAGGGTTACAGGTGGACCCATTACAACAATGAGATGTAGAAGACGTTATGTCAAAAAACAAACTTTACAACTTTAGTGGGGGGTGTGGGGTGTGGGAGTGGTGGTATGGGGGAACAAAGGAGGAGACAACAATGCTTGATAAGAAATGTACACACACACACACACACACACACACACACACACACACACACACACAAAAGATCACCAAGGAGCCGGAAAAAAAAGAATGTTATGGGTTTTCCTGCCCTGGCTGTCTTTGAAGCTCAGATCTCGACTTCCAGAGTAAGTAGGATTCTAGGCATGAGCCACTGTCTTGTTTAGTTTATAGTGACACCCTTCCTTGTGTTCCTCCTTTTTACTTTAAATGCGTTTAGTGTTCAGCTATGGACATAAAATTGTTTAATGGTTTAGGATATGTTTGGAGATCCAAAGAAGGTACTGTGGTGTTTCTCACTACTTCTGATTCAGTAACTAACTATGGTTCTAGAGAAGCAAAGAGCTGTCTTAATGTAGACTTTACTAATTTTTCTAAGGTGTATTAAACAAAGTATAGTCATAATGATATTCCCATGCCTGCATATAGTGTGACTGTAATGTACTGTCATAATCCATTTGAACTCATAGTCTGGTCACCAGGCAAATGTATGGAAATGTGAAAAGACAATGATTGCAGAAGTGAAGCCTGTGTCAATAACATGCAGAGAAATGGTACTTGAGGACTCATGGATCATGTGAAAGATAGATGGTTATCATATTGTATCAATTAGCCAGAATACTGAGTTATTTCCCTTGGCAATATACATAGCAAAGTTTTCAGCACATGTAAGACTAAGGGGATCATTTGTCAAATATTATTTTATATTAAAAAAACTAAAGCTGGTACTTTATGCTTTTAATCTTAGCTACTCAACATGCTGAGATCTAGAGGACAGAGGTTTGAAGCCAGCCGAGGAGGAAAAGTTCACTAGAACCCACCTTCAAAATTACCTGCAAATCCTCCTCTCCTTTGTACTATTGGAGATGGAATTTAGTATATTGTGCTTGCTATGTAAGAACTCTACCACTTCATACACTCTCTAGTCCTTTTGTCTGATAGATTCTTGAGCTGACATTGCTCAGGTTGGCCTTCACTATGATTGTCCTACATCTCTCTCCTGAGTATATGGAGAAACAGGTGAGTCCCAGAATTCCTGGCTTGTTTTTGAGATAGAGCCTAGCTAAACTTTTTCCAGGCTCATACTACAATCTTCTCTCTACCCCCTGAGTAGCCAGTTGCTTTTATTGTGTGTGCCAGACCTAGGGTTTGAACTCAGATCTGGGTACTGTCCCTGACCCTTTGTGGTCAAAGCTAGTGTTCTAACACTTGAGACACAGCTTTACTTCCAGTTTTTGGTTGTTAATTGGAGAGAAGAGTCTCATAAGCATTCCTTTCCAGGATGGTTTCAAACCATGATCCTTAGATCTCAGCATTCTGAGTAGCCAGGGTTACAGGCATAAGCCACCGAATTAATCTATATCTTTTTATCATTTGAGATCAGAAATATATATTAAATATGTGTAAATAGGATAGCCATTTATAATGCACCATTACCTAGGTAGACTTTCTTGTTGAAATACTGTTGTGTTTGGCAGAGATGAACACGTAAATGAAGACTCAGATATGAGCATGCAGAAATTTAATGTTGCAATATTAACAAGCTGATGGAAGAAATAAATTCTCATATGTTTTGAAACAGACACTGTGTTTGAGGAAATTCAGCATACATTCAAGTCATATCTTTGTTCTGGGAATTTATAACTTCAAAAGAACAGTAAATACTGTGAAAAGACAATATTCCACTTATGATCATGGAAAGACTAAGGAACTCCTCTGTATTCTGTTCTATTCAAAATGGTACAGAGTGTTAAAAAGAGGAAAGCAAATGATAAAGATTAACACCTGTAGTAACAGGAACAAAGTGCTGTTTTTCAAAGATTCAATGACTTCTTAGGTTGATCAAAAAGGAGAGGGAACCCCGAGATAAAATATTGGAATCAGTAAGTATACTTAAGTTTTCATAGTATATCCCTTTTCAAAAATTTTTGATCTATATAACAAGCTAAATACAATATAAAATTTCCAAATA
The DNA here is from genome assembly GCF_000151885.1 of Dipodomys ordii. NCBI lineage: Eukaryota > Metazoa > Chordata > Mammalia > Rodentia > Heteromyidae > Dipodomys > Dipodomys ordii. Next base: position 64,084 of record NW_012267435.1, read on the forward strand.
TATTGTTTTAAATACCATTAAAACCTAGGAATGAAGTTGATAATGCACTGCAAGAATTCAATGCCACGACCAGTGAAATTTTATTCTGATTCAGCTCCTAATCTGTGGGCTTTCTATTGATCTTGCTAACTATGTCCTTTGCCATGCAGAAGCTCTGCAACTTTATGCAATCTTATTTGTCCAACCTTTCTTTGATTTGTTGTGTTTCTGGGTCTTTATTAAGAAAATTTCTGCCTGTGCCAAGGAGTCCTAGGGTTTCTCCTATGCCGTCCTGTAATGTTTTCAGGGTGTCTGCTTTGACTCCAAGATCTTTGATCCATTTGGAGTTGATTCTTTTGCAGCGTGATATATAAGGGTCTGGCTTTAAGTTTCTACAAGTGATTAATCAGTTTTGCCAGCACCATTTACTGAAGAGGTTGTCTTTCTCCCATTCTTTAGCTTCCTTGTCAAAGATTAGGTGGCTATAGGTCTGTGGGTTCATTTCTGGGTCTTCAATTCTATTCCATTGGTCCTGAGGTCTGTTCTTGTGCCAGTACCAAGCTGTTTTGATTACTATGGCTTTGTAGTAGAGTTTGAAATTTGTTATTGATATTCCTCCAGCACTGTTCTTTCTGTTAAGGATTGTTTTTGCTACTCATGGTCTTTTATTGTTCCATATGAATTTTTGGATTGCCTCTTCTATTTACTTGAATAATGAGGTTGGAATTTGATAGGTATCACATTGAATTTGTAGATAGCCTTGGGAAGAATTGCCACTTTCACGATGTTGATCATTCCAATCCAGGAGCATAAGAGGTTTTTCCACTTTCTAAGTTTTGCTTTGATTTCCTTTTTCAGATTTTTA
>NW_012267435.1:65292-110292 GCF_000151885.1 Dipodomys ordii
CTGTCCCTCAGCTCTTCAGCTCAAGGCTAGTGCTCTACCACTTGAGCCACAGCGCCACTTCCAGCTTTTTTTTCTTTGCTTATGTGGTGCTGAGGAATCGAACCCAGGGCCTCATGCATGCAAGGCAAGCGCTCTACCACTGAGCCACCTTACCAGCCCTAGGCAGTTGTTTCTTTGAGGATTTGTTGTTGGGGAAATTAGTTTTTTGAGTTCTAAGTATATTTTAAATGTGAGATCCTTGTCTGTTGTATGGGTAGTGAAGATCATCTCCCAATCCGTGGGCTTTCTATTTATCTTACTATGTCCTTTGCCATGCAGAAGTTCTGCAGTTTCATGCAATACCATTTGTCCAACCTTTCTTTGATTTGTTGTATTTCTGGGTCTCTATTAGGAAAATTTCAGGTCTCTAACTTTTATGACTACTTATAGCATATGGAATAAGTTGATTCATAAAAGAATTGGGACTTTCTCCTCACAAACTTCCCTGACTGGATGTTGAACAGATTCCACCCTGTCCCAATTTCCAGGTACTTTCATCAATGCCCTCTGCACCCCACACCCCCAGGCATCATTCAGGTCTGTCCTGTGGCCATCACAGATATCCCCTCTAGGGCTCAGTGAGGGTCTTCAGAACCACCCCCAAATGCTACTTGATCTTTCTCTCATATTATCCCTTCCCCTTCAAAGCCACTTTACCCCAGAATGACCTCAAAGCACAATCTTTCCACCCTCAACCTTCCAATTATCTAGTATTACAGGCATGGACCATCCATTTCCAGCCTTTATTACTCTTCATTGCAGAGGGGAGGTGTTGATTGCAGCAGTGGGACCTCCTCCCCCAATCCTGTCCCTGACTAGATGCTAAATTGATCCCACTGCTTTTGGGTTTCCACATCCTTTCCTCACTGCCCCCCACCACCGTCCCTCACCTTCTGGTATTACTCCAAAACTTCATCCCTCCTTATATTACCCCCTTCTCGTGCTACCTTGCTCCATGATCCAAGTTAAGCCACCATGACAAAATCATATGGTGGCATTGGTGCTCTTACTGGGCATACTGCATGGTGATTTTAGCCCATGCCCCCCTACTCTGTTATTGCCCACTGTGCATACCCCCTGTGGTTCCTTATTATGCATGTGCCCCCTTAGAGCATGTCTTCATCACGTCTGCCCACTGGTGTACACATGTCAATTATTCCTGTCTCGGTCTTTTTTTAAATTTAGTTTTATTTTTTATTGTGAAAATACCATACAGAAGGGTTATAATTACATGGGCAAGGAAATGAGAACATTTCTTATCAAGCACCCCTAATTTTAAGATTGAAAAATATGTGAATTATAGGGTGAACAAATGCAATATATTGAAAATGAACTATACAACTAGTGGGTGAGGATGGGGGGAAAACTGGGAGACAGCAAGGGAAGGGGGGGACATTGTCTAAAAGGAAATGCAGTTATTACCTGGCTTATGTAATTGTAACCCCTTTGTACATTACCTTTATAAGATCAATAAAACATAAAAATTAAAAAGCCAGGTGCCAATGGCTCATATCTGTAATCCTAGCTACTCAGGAGGTTGAGATCTGAGGATCAGGGGTTTGAAGCTAGCCCAGGTAGAAAAGCCAGTGAGACATATCTCCAATTAATAACAGAAAAAGCCAGAAGTGGTACTGTGACTTAAGTGGTAGAGTGCTAGCTTTGAACAAAAGGATCTCAGGGTCAGTGCCCAGGCCCTGAGTTCAAGCACCAGGATTGCAAAAAAATATTAAATTTAAAATAAAAAAAATAGAAAATACTGAAAAATATGGCCTACAATGCAGTTTTCTATATTCCTTTCCAACTTTTCTCCCATTTTCAGGAACTTTGAAGAACAGTCCCAGGTTACGCCTATGGAAGAATATGTCTGAAAGCACTGTGACAGCAGTAGATTTTAAAGCATAACTTTTTTGTAAATGTCTAGTCCATTATTTAAATCCTTTTCTGTCACGCAAACCATGACATTACCATCTCATGCAAGATAGAGACATTCACTTCTAATGGCTTTAGTACTTTTTTGGTTCCATTATTTTTAGGTGACTGCTTATATTATGTTCTGTTGAGATGTCTATCCTTTACTGATACAATATTATGTCAGGATGTCTTTATGTGTGTGTCTGTATGTGTGTGTGTGCATGCACACACGCATGTGTGCACACACGCATTCGTGCACTGCTATCTTGCCTGGAACTCAGGGTCCTTTTTGCTCATGGCTAACACAATACCACTTGAGCCCCATCTCCAATCCAGCATTTTGCTAGTTAATTGGGGATGGAATGTCTTGGAATTTTTTTTCCCAGGGTGGCTTTGAACCTCAATACTCAGATCTCACCCTCTTGAGTAGCTAGGATTACAGGTGTGAGCCACCAGTGCCTGACCTGTTGATAACCTTTGTCAAATTATATTTAAAATGTCAAGTAATGCTTGTATTCTACAAGTCAGAATGACACACCTTTACCTGGGCCACAGAGACAGGGGTTGGGCAATTATTAAGCATTATAAAATACTACTAACATAAGGGGGGCAATGTATAGTTCAAGATGTATAGAACACATAAATGGATGTGTTAAATTGAAACACTTTGTATAACTATTTGAAAATAAAATAAAATAATAAAAGAAAAATACTATATGCTAATAGAACTATTTTTTTTTCAGGTAAGGGGTAGGTTTATTCATCGTTCCGGCTGGCACCAGGCCATCTTGGTCCTCCATGTAGTGGGGAAAGGCCTGGGAAAGAGAGCTGGGAGAGCTAGGAAAAGAGAAAGCTGGGAAAGAGAAAGGAGCTGGGAAAGAGAAGAGAAGGAAAGAGCTGAGAAAGAGCTAGCAAAGAGCAGAGAAAGAGCAGAGAGAGCGCTAATAGAACTATTGGTGTTACATTAGACTCTCCTTAGGTTTTTATTATTAGGTATCTTTTGAACAATTTCTGTGTATGATTACACATTATTTAATGGTCTTTTCCCTTATGACAAGCAGTGTTGAGTGTGAAACTCTTATAATATAGCCTTTAGAATATCTGGATTATTTCATTTGCTGTTGTTTGTTGGGCTCAAATTAGGTCATCTCATAGATGTATACAATTCCATTATTTCAATACTTTATATTACTGCACAGTGGATTCATCTGTAGATTTCAACTACTAAAATCAAGGCACTACATGAACATATTGGATACTCCCAAATGCTTACCTCAGCTAATTTGGATGGTATAAAAGAATTGTAATACTGTGTAACCATGTAGTCGGAGGATGGTTGAATAAACATTGGTGTTAATTAAAAAAAGCTTCCTGTCATTAGAATTATCTCAGATTGTGTGAGTTGCTGCTGGATATATTACACATCTGATAACCCATTGGCTGTTGAGATGATGGTTCATGGCTTCTCAACAAAACAATGGTCTCAGTAACCTATGATATAAAGCTCAACTAATCTTGGTGCTCCCTGTGGGCAGAGATATGTATTTACAGAAAGTATTTGGTGACAGCAGTAGTTGGTCTAGAGTTCCAAAGAGATGACCTACCAGTTACTGAGCTTGTAGTTTCCTCACATCATCCCTTCCTGGCTACCATGATCACTCACTTTCATGAAGGATCAAGAGAATCCTTTCCCTAATTCTGTCCCATTCCTTCTTCAAGATCTAAATCTGCTTTCTCATAACTGCAGATCTCCTGTGGCTATGAATATTCCCTGGGGCTATGAATATTCCCTGCTTTCTTGGAATGTAACTATACCTATTAATCACGCTAAGATACAGAGGTGAGCAGGAGCTGTTCTTGCAGTTACATGGCTGATCAGTGGGCAGGTGATGGGTTGGGAACCACATTATACAGCCATCAATGTTTTAAACCATGTGGAGACATCATACTGCTTGCTTCTCTGAGGAACACTTGTACTATGTGTGCCTCCTAGCCCATGATGATGGGCACATCTTCTCACCTCAACAAGGGGCCCTAAACCCAGAACTCAGACCCTGGGGAAATGGGCCAAGATGTATATGAATGTTGGCTCAAGGTTTGTGGCTTGGGATGTGTGGCTTAGGGTTTGTGAACTTTTTCTTTTTTTCTTTTTCTTTTTTTTTGGGGGGGGGGGTCTGGTCGTGGGGCTTGAACTCTGGGCCTGGGTGCTGTCCCTCAGCTCTTCAGCTCAAGGCTAGCTACCTTCAGCTCTTCAGCTCTGGCTACCACTTGAGCCAGAGTGCCACTTCCGGCTTTTTTCTTTTTTTGCTTATGTGGTGCTGAGGAATCGAGCCCAGGGCCTCATGCATGCAAGGCAAGCACTCTACTACTGAGCCACCTTCCCAGCCCACTGTGAACTTTTTCTTATCCCTAGGTTTTCTTATGACTGTCCTTAAAACCTTTAACATCCATTCCTGTGCCCTTAGTACTGGCCAAGCCTGTTGTTTAACCTGCCTATGATCCAAGTCACAGATCCATTGCATCTTGTGAAGTGGGATAGAAATCTGTAATAATAAACTTTACATGATGAAAAAGAAGTTATGTGAAGTCTTTCTTAGTCCTGGAAATGTGCTCTTAGCAGGAAGTAAAGGAAGGGAGAAAGACTATATAAAACTAGTCTAAACAACACTTACTAAAACCTGGGCATTTCAGGAAGATGCAGAGCCCAACCTAAGCTATCTCCACCTGTCCACATGCAGAAAGGTGCAAGCTAAAGAATTCCCTGACCTGGTGTTCTTGCTACATGTGACCCCCACCAGGAGTGAATGCTTCAGACTGCTCCTTCTCTATCTTCTCTGAAGCATTTCCTATCTTGTACATGAGACATTACTATGGCAATAATGGACATCCCTCTAATATGAACATCACATGGTTGAACTCTGCCTAGTGACTCCAAGACCTCACTGTGTGACCCCAGCCACCATTGGGCCACTGGTAATCTGAATGAAAAAGCTACTTGATTTAGGAAGCTTGCATAGGGACATGATCTCATCTTGGACCATATACACCCAGAATGGGGAGTCATGGGAATTTACTTGTTTAGCAGTATTTCTCTAATGTCTTTTTGATCAGAACTCTAGACTTGATATTCATCACGCAAGTCTTTTGTCTTTTTTGGGGGGGGGTCCAGTCGTGGGGCCTGAACTCAGGGCCTGGGCGCTGACCTCCGAAGGGACTGTGGGAACCCTTTTTGCCTTCCTTTTTAGAAATGCACTTTCTTTCTCCAGTGTATACCCCTGTTACTGCTACCTTTCATGATAAGATAGCCAAAGGGCCCTCACTTCAGAGTATGAACAATGCTGTATGAACTTTACCTCCCAAGCAGTTAACTAAATGAACTTATTTTCTTTATAAAAGTATCATCACCTTGGTACTTTGGGAAAGTAACTACAAACCAATGGATACAAACACTTGCATTATTTTTTTTGGTCATTGGTGGGGCTTGAACTCTGAGCTTGGACACTTTCCCTCAGCTCTTCAGCTCGAGGTGAGCTCTCTACCTCTTGAGCCACAGCATAACTTCTAGTTTTCTAGTGGTTTGTTGGAGATAAGAGTCTCATGGACTTTCTTGCCTGGGCTGGCTTTGAACCATGATCCTCAGATCTCAGCCTCCTGAATAGCTAGGATTATAGGTGTGAGCCACCGGCACCGGGCTGCATTATTTGAAAGAAACTTCACATGTTGGGGTGGTGACTCATGTGATAGAGTGCTTTCCCCATGAGTGCAAGACCAAGACTTAAAATCTCAGTATCTCTACTACAAATAAGAAACTATAAATGACCAGAGCATCTAGTGTAAAAAATAAATATTCATCAGCCAGATGCCAGTGGCACACCTCTGTAATCCTAACTACTCTGGAGTCTGAGAACTGAGGATCATGGTTCAAACACAACCTGTGCAGAAAAGTCCATGAGACTCTCATCTCCAGTAAACGATCAAAAAGCTGGATGTGGCGCTGTGGCTCAAGTGGTAGAGCAATAGCCTTGAGCAAAAAAGCTCAGAGACACCACATAGATCCTGAGTTCAAGCCCCAGGACTAGCACAAATAAACAACAACAACAACAACATATATATATATATATATATATATATATATATATGTATATATATATATATATATATATATGACACAAATACATTAATGATCCAGACAGAGAATGCATTTCTGTAATCTCAGACATTTGAATGGATAAAAATGGAGGATTTGGAACTGAAGGATAACGAAGAAAAAAGAATTTTTTCTCAGAATCTTTCTTTAAAATAGCTCTTTAAAAATAGAATTGGCATGTGCAGGTCATACTGGCTACTTGGAAGGCTGAGGGTAAGAGACCCATGGATCTAGCTCAGCTGGGGCAGAAATGTCCATGAGGATACATTTCAATGGAAGAAGTTGGGCATGACCACAGACACACCTATAATCCTCACTATGGTAGGAAATGAAAAATACAAGAATTATGATCCAGGCATATGGTAGTACAAGAATGAGACCTTATCTAAAAAATAAGAAAGTGCTGGAGCCAAGCATCAGTGGCTCATGCCTATAATCCTAGCTACTCAGGAGGCTAAGATCTGAGGTAGCAGTTTGAAGCCAGCCTAGGCAGGAAAGTCTGTGAGACTGTTATCTCCAATGAACTACCAACAAAATCCAGAAGTAGAGCTTTGACTCAAGTAGTAGAATGCTAGCTGTAAGCAAAAGCACTCAGGGATAGTACTTAGGCCCTGAGTTCAAGCACCAGGACTGGCACAATGACAGACAAAAAAGAAAAAAAGAAAAGAAAAGCTTCAGCAGTACAGTACCTGCCTAGCAAATTCAAGGCTGTGAATTCAAACACTAGCCCTGCCTCCTCAAAGTTTTCATATTGATTAGTAAGTTCATTTCAATATGGGCCTATTATTTGTAGGAAATGAACCCAATGAAGGCTGGTATGAAGTAGAATAGCGGAACAATTTGTACTTTCCATTTGCCTATAATCTACAATAACTTTTTATTTTTGTCGGCCATGAGGCTTGAACTCTGGGCCTGAACACTGTCTCTCAGCTCTTCAGCTCAAAGCCAGTGCTCTACCATTTGAACCACAGTGCCAATTCCAGTTTACTGGTGATTTATTGGATATAAGAGTCTCACGGACATTCCTGCCCAGGCTGGTTTTGAACCATGATCCTCAGTTCTCAGCCTCCTCAGTAGCTAGGATAGGCATGAGCCACCAGACCCTGGCTTTGACTCACTTTTATATCCATAGAAAAAATATAATTAGCAGTTATTTTTTTTGTTAAAGAGGGAATAATATATTCCACATAAGGGTTAAATTATCTTTTTCCTGCTTCTGTTACTCATAGGGTAATAAAATTAAGCAAAAGATGCAGATGCCAAATTGAACAGTTATGGGGGAGGAGGTCTCGGAACACTTATGGTCCTAGCACAATCTCCCTGGTGCAAGAGAATTAACAGCAAATACATCATAGTCAGTTAGTTTTTAAAAAAAATTTTTTTTTGGCTGTGGGGCTTGAACTCTAGGCCTGGGAGCTGTCCCTCAGCTCTTCAGCTCACAGTGAGTACTCTACCACTTGAGCCACAGCATCACTTCTGGCTTTTTCTGTTTATGTGGTGCTGAGGAATTGAACCCAGGGCCTCATGCATGCGAGGCAAGCACGCTACCACTGAGCCACCTTCCCAGCCCCATAATAGTCTTTTAAAAGTCATTTTGGCATCTCTGGGACATGATGATATAGTCCTCATGCTTCTCTCAAGAGTTTACTTTATCTGAGTGTAATAAATTCAATCTCATCCCACCATTTGAGCAGCCATCTTGGTTGTGAGCAGGACTTGGGTAAAATCCTTCCCCGTCAGGTTCAAGCTTGTTCTCCTTCCATGCATTTACTAGAATGTGGTCACTGGGTCTGTAAGAATGGGCTGCGAACAGAAGTCACTGAGTTTGTGAACTTGAGCCAAAAGATCCTGCAGCTTGAGAGAAAGCAAAGTGGAGAAGAGACCCAGCAAATAGTTTAGGCAAAAGTTTTCTAGGACTTAAAAATAAGCTCCTTGCTGAGCACAGGTGGCTCACGCCTGTAATCCTAGCTATTCAGGAGGCTGAGATGTGAGGATTGCGGTTCAAAACCAGCCCGGGAAGGAATGTCCATGAAACTCTTATCTCCAATAAACCACCAAAAAATCGGAAGTGGTGCTGTGGCTCAAGTAGTAGAGCACTTGCCGTGAGCTGAAGAGCTGAGGGACAGCGCCCAGGCTCACAGTTCAAGCCTCATGACCACCAACAACAACAAAAAAAAGATAAAAGTGAGTCAAAGGATATGTCAATTTGTTGGACTGTGAGTTAGCCTTTTTAAGCAATGATATCATTTGAGTTCACCTTGAATCTACCATATTTTGAGTAATACACAAAAGTATACTTGGATACCACATCAATGTGTATATTTAGGTATTTATGAATTAATTCTAGCTTCCACATATGAGAGAAAACATACATTCTCTGTTTCTCTGGGTTTGCCTCACCTCAAGACGAATGAAGAAAGGAAAGTCAGTGGGGTTGGGGGGGGGAATATGGGGTTGTAAAATTCAATACATACTCTACAAAATTAAGAAAATGGAGGGAAGGGGTAGAGATTGGAAGAGATGGGAAAGGATAATTAAACGGATCAAGATACACTGTATTCACTTACCACTTCTTGTAGTACTTGGTACAACTACTTAAAGGAAAAAAATATCTTCTGGGGGGAGGGAGGAGTTGGAGAGGTTGGGAGGGAAGGGATGGTAAGGGAAAAACAAAGGAGGCAACAATGCTCTATACGAAATGTACTCATTACCTTACTCAAGTAACTGTAACCCCTCTGTACAATATCTTTACAATAAAAACAGTCAAGAGCCCCCCTAAAATATAAATATAATAAGAATATGTGAACATGGACAATACAAGACATAATTATCCACATTTCCTAGACCAGACACTAACATCTTCTACCATACTTTATCTCTTCTAAAGGTGAGAACATACAGTCCAAGTCTTAGTGCAAGTAGCTGTGGAATGAAACAGGCCTGGGTTACAGCCTGAGATTAAGCACTTACGAGTCCTTTGAATGTGATTGGATAACTGGCAGGTGCAGGTTTTGAAATGTATCTCACACATCAGAGTCAGAAATGATAACTATTTATATGTCTGAGTCAAGCAGAAAAGGTCAGATAAGATGATGTTAGGGAAATGAACCCTAAGATATGTATTCAAATGTTTTTTTTTCTTTCATGCGATTGTTTCTAACACATTTATAAGATGATTTCTTTGTTGCTTTGTATGTCTCTCACCCCACAGTATAACCCCTGCTCTCACTGTATTTGATGTCAGAAAAATTGGGGAAGGGAAAGGGAAAAAAAAATCGTTTAAATAGGGATACAGGTGGACCTGTTGCAACAATGAGGTGTACAAGTCGTTATGTCGAAAACGAACTTTACAACTTTGGTGCGGGGGGGGGGAGGAGCGGGGAAGATTGGGTGGGGGGCGGGGGGAGGATGGGAAGGGATGGGAAGGGGAAACAAAGGAGGAGGCTACAATGCTTGATAAGAAATGTACTCATTATCTTGCCCATATAATTGTAACCCCTCTGTACAGTATTTTCACAAAAAAAAGAAAAGAAAAAAGAAATGATAACCATTATTATCATTGTAATTTTGGTATTTCCAATGACAGTACTAAGGCAGCTGCAGCACAGGAAGTAACGATCTCATGATTCAGTGAGCTCCCAAAGTATCTGGGTATTGTTCATGTATCACAGTATTTGAGCAAAGTAACATGAGTCTCCTGTGGCCTGCCTCCTGCCTGGGACATGGCATCTGTGCCACATCCATGTTAACCTTCCCCCCTCTTCCTATAGCAGAGACCATTCAGGGTTTCTCTGAAGGATGAGTTAGGGAGTATAGCTTGGGACTGTTGAAGGTGGTGATCCATTAATCATGTCTATATGTCTGAATAATAAATTGCATTTGTTGTACACTCCCTGGAGTGGGAAACATGGTGAGGCAAACATCCCTGAGCCAGTCCAGGGAGAGAGAGACACTAGAGTGGAGGAGTAGTTTGTGAAAGACATCTGTGTGTCTATACTATCCCTGGCCTAGAGAGAGTTGAGTGTGGATGCAGCATTTTCACTATTGCAACGAATTGTTTTCTACACATACTGTCATTCTTATTGTGCTAAGAACCATTAAAAGGACAAATTTCAGGGAAGAGCTCATTGATGAGCTTAACAAGCCCATCTCTAGGAACTGGCAAAGATAGGTTTGCAGATGACATTGGGATGATTAAAGATGACTCATGATTTTTGAGTGGGACTCAAGAAGCTAGCAAGCACAAGGCTTCTATCTTGTTAGTAACTCACAATGAACTGTAGCCAATCCCTATTACTATAAGAGTTCTCACATGTGCCACTATTTTGAAGAAAACAGACCATCATGACTTGGGTGAATAACACCATAGTAGCCAAACATCACGTTTCATGTAAGGAAACATTCATAAATTCTATGGCTAAGATGTTTTTAGACAAGTTAAATGGTTCCAAGGGGTTATCTTTAAAAGATTCAGACTGTAAATCCTCTGGGGCCCCTTTGGCTTCATTGCACTATCTCTAAGACATGATAAAAAATTCTGATGGGGTTGGGGGGTATGGGAAGGGATGGGAATGGGAAACAAAGGAGGAGACAACAATGCTTGATAAGAAATGTACTCATTACCTTGCCCATGTAATTGTAAGCCCTCTATATGGTATTTTCACAATAAAAAAAAAACAAAAAAATTCTTTAAGTAGTTGTACAAAAGAGTTGCCAATCAACAAAGCAGATTATGAGTACAATGCAACTTGATCAATGTCACCCATTTCCTCATTCTATCCCTCTCAGCCCCACTTGTTTATTCAATTTTCTTACTTTTGTAGAACATGCGTTGAAGTTTGTGACTTCATTGTCTTAGGAGTATACCTTTCAAGAGTAAACCTGAATAAAATGTACTATATTTGGAAAACTAAAAAAAAATCTGACATGTGAAGTGAAAACCATGGAACTGATTTTTAATCAACTACTTCCCACTAGCCACAATGAATACATTCTTAGAAACTCCCACAGGCTCTGTATACACTAAGTTTATTGTATGAAAAAATCCTATCCCAACATCAGTGCAGGAAATACACATAACCATCACATTCCATCTAGTAGTAGTTAAACATCCTCCTCTGCCTCCTGGTCTGACCTTTATGGATGGTTAGCAAATGCATACTTGCATTTCAACTGCTACAATCCCATCTCAGTGTCTAAAGTTGAACTGGGACACAGCTTACATGAAATAAACTGCCAGATACCACCAAGCTTTATGATTAAGGACTGCTGTTCCTAGGCAGCTCCAAGGCTGCTGGGCACAGATAAAAGTACCAATGATAAAGCCTGGCGCTGGTGACTTGCCCCTGTAATCCAAGCTACTCAAGAGGCTGAGTTCAGAAGATGGCAGTTCAATGCCAGTCTAAGCAGGAAAGTCTGTGAAAACTCTTGCCTCCAATTAACTACCTAAAAAGTAAAAACAACCAGAAGTGGAGCTGTGGCTCAAGTGGAAGAATGCTAACCTTGAGCAAAAATGATCAGATATAGTGCCCACACCCTGAGTTCAAGCCCCAGGAACTGGCATTAAAAAGTAGCAATGATGTCTCATACCTGCCTAACTTGAACTTTTCTACCTGGAAATATCCTCTTCCCTGAACACTTGCCCCACCTTCTCCAAAAGGTGGCTTTGTGACATTCAGTGGGCTCTGAGAGCTGTAATCTAGGACCCTAGTTTTCAGTGAGTTGGTTTTGTGAGTTAGGTTGGTTGAATGAGGAAGTAGAGTTCAAGTTGAACTGGCAGAACCTTGAATTTGATCTGTTGCATTAGAAGTAGTACGAAGTCGTATGAATAGGAGAGGAGTCTGAGATAGCTCATACTGTCAACTGTCTTTGAGACCTAAGACAGAGTTGTCCCATAGGGGGAGTATTGAGACATCTCCATACATAGAATCTTCACCAAAGAGATATTTAGCTGCAGATATGAGTCTAGAATCATCAACAAGTGACAACATAGAACAACATTTAACATACAGAACCACGAGGATCTTAAACCATGAGGTTCTGGATGAAACATGGAGGTTCATACCTGAATCCCAGCAACTCAGAAGGTGAAGATAAAAAATACAGTGGTCTGAGGTTAGCCTGGGAAAAAAAGAGTGAGACCCAATATCATTGAATAAACTAGTCAGATTGTCACATTCCTATGGTTGCACTTATGCAGGAGGTTATAGGTAGGATTATGGATGAAGGTAGGGATCTAGGCAAAAGCCTGAGTTCCTACTTTAAAAACTTGTCCATAAACATTAGGAGGATGTTTCAGGAGATTAGAGTGCCTACCTAGAAAGCAAAAGGCCATTATTTCAAGTACCAGAAGCTCCCACCAAACTCTGGGTTTATATCTAGGCTCTGATGCTTATTTTTTTGTTTTATTTTTTTGGGGGGGTCCAGTCGTGGGGCCTGAACTCTCGGCCTGGGCGCTGTCCCTCAGCTCTTCAGCTCAAGGCTAGCACTCTACCACTTGAGCCACAGCGCCACTTCCGGCTTTTTTCTTTTTGCTTATGTGGTGCTGAGGAATCGAACCCAGGGCCTCATGCATGCAAGGCAAGCGCTCTACCACTGAGCCACCTTCCCAGCCCCGGCTCTGATGCTTATTACTTGAGCCCTCTAAGCTGTAGTTCCATAGTCTAAACACAGGGCAATGGCAACATTCTGGGGTAATCTCTAAATAATGTTGTGGTCAAAATGAAACAATTATGTTTCATTATATTCATTAAATGGCTACTCAAATATGTAGTATCCTTTGGCAAGAGAAAAGCCATCCGCTTGTATTTTCTTGAGTATGCATACAAGATGCTCTGAGTAACTCACATATATTTTCTTGGAAATAAGTGTAAACAAATGAGAATGGTATACACATAATGTTTACTCTAAAAGAAGTAGCAATCACAGCAAGTCATACATACTTGCCTAAACCTACCAGAAAAGTCCTCTTGCCTGGAAATATCCTCTCCCCTGCACATTTGTCCCACCTTCACCAAAAGGTGGACTTTGTGACCTGCGACATCACAGCACTGTTATGTCACTCCCAGTAGCCTGGAAACTCTTCTTTGGTTACCAGTGCCTCAACTAACCACCAGCATGGGGCAGGGCCCTGTAATGCTGTCACACTATCCACTGGGTGGGGGTGGAGATGTGTGGGTTTCAGGGTCTCCATGAGGGACGAGCACTGGATTGCTCATGACAAAGTGAAGGACATCAACTAATTTGCCACTCTAAGAAACTGATTCCCATTCAGGCCCTGGACCTTCCTCCTCTAGTCACTGCAGACACAGAGAGTGAGAGTTTAGTACACTGTTGATCTAACTGACCCCATTCACTCAAGGGGAGAGACCCAATCTTCTATCAAGAATCGCTCACCACAGCAGATCACCATTTCCTGGATGCTGATTGCCAGATAATCCAGCTTCTCATATGTGTGTGGATGGCTTCTGCTCAGGAGGCCTAACTACTGTGTCTCCTAGGGCAGCATGTCCTATTCTGGAAAGAAGAATTCAAACACCATTGGGCATCCAGACGACCTGCAAGTGAGTCAGACAGAGGAAGGCAATCTCCTGAAAACAAGCCAGGTGAGAGTCACTTTATCCATAAGACCACACACAAGCAGCATCTTTCTGGGCAACAGTAAATGGGCTTCCTAATCCAGGTCTTGTATCAAGTCTTCAATGATTATCCTGGGAAATACAGAAGACGCCCCTATGCCTCAGAGATTAAAGGAAATCCCAGAAAGAACTAGACTAGCCGAGAAAATTCAAAGCTGGGCTTTAAAGGGGTGTAGGAGAGGACAGGTGCTAAAGCACCCAGTGGAACAAAGGGACTGAGCATGAACGGAATTCATAGTCAGGTCAAAAAGTAGATGACTGGAGTAAAAGCATCTTCAGGTTCAGTCACTCAGTAGGCATGTTGGGACACTCTTGGGAGGAGACTTTTGTTTCCAGAGCAGTTTCGAACTTCCTCTACTTTCATGGTGCAGCTGGCCTGCCTTGCTCCAATCCTTCTCTAATGTTCACTCTACAGCAAATATAGACCTCAGGTGGGACTTCCCGGAGGGAACCCAGAACATTACTATGTGCTTTAAAGTAGCACCAAAGTTTTTTAAATAAGTTTTTAACTGTGAAAATATCGTACAGAGGGGTTACAATTACATGAGCAAAGTAATGAGTACATTTCTTATCAAACATTGTTGCCTCCTCCTCTGATTTTCCCCTACCATCCCTTCCCTCCCATCTCCATGACTACACTCCACCCCCACCTAAATTGTAAAGTTCGTTTTTCAACATAACGTCTTGTACATCTTGTAATGGGTCAACCTGTATCCCTATTTAAACAATTTATTTTTTCCTTCCCCTCCCCAAATTATACCAACATCAAATACAGTGAACACAGGTTATAGAGTGGGGGAGGGACATACAAAGCAACAAAAAAATCATGTGGTACCTTAATTTAGAAATAATAGAAACAATAGCAAGAAAGCCCATGGATTGGGAGAAGATCTTCAATAGCCATACAACAGACAAGGGTCTCATATCTAAAATATACCTGGAACTCAAAAAATTAAATCCCCCAACAACAAATCCTCAATGAAAAAACTACCCAATAAATAAGTGGGCTAAAGACTTAAAGAGAAACTTCTCTGAAGAGGAAATAAGAATGGTCAATAGACACATGAAGAAATGCTCAACCTCTCTAGCCATAAAAGAAATGCAAATCAGAACAACATTGAGATTCCACCTCACCCCAGTTAGAGTGGCTATGATCAAGAACTCTAATAACAACAGATGCTGGAGGGGGTGTGGCCAGAAGGGAACCCTACTGCATTGTTGGTGGGAGTGTAAACTTGTTCAACCACCTTGGAAAATAGTATGGAGGTTCCTCAAAAGACTTCACATAGAGCTCCCCTATGACCCAGCAATCCCACTTTTGGGCATTTAACTAATGATCACAAACAAGACCACACTAAAGCTACCAGGACAACTATGTTTATTGCAGTATTATTTACCATAGCTAAGATATGGAACCAACCTAGAAGCCCCTCAGTAGATGAATGAATCAAGAAAATGTGGTATATATACACAATGAAATTCTATGCCTCCATCAGAAAGAATGACATTGCCCCATTTGTTAGGAAATGGGAAGGCTTGGAACAAATTATATGAAGTGAAGTAAGCCAGGCCCAAAGAAACATAGGTCCCATGGTTTCCCTTATTTGTAATAACTAGTATATGTCTGAGACAAGCATAAAAGGTCAGATAAGATGATGTTAAGTGAAATGAACCCCAAGATAAAGGACACAAGTGTTTTTTCTTTCTTGCTATTGTTTCTAACATATTTATAAATACCAAAGTTAAGATGAGGATTCTTCTATTCATGACTCACAAATGATTAAGTCTGCTTTCCCCATACAGCCCTCCAAAAAGTACCCACCATTAACCACACTATTCAACCAAAGAAAAACAAGTACCATCCTTAGAAAATATGGGGGCCCTACCACCTTCCGTGCTGTACAGCAGTGAAGACAACCAGTATTTTGCATATCAGCAAGACACTTCTGATGAAGTAAGTCCACACGAGCTGGCTTTCTCCCCTAAGAAATCCCCATGGAGTTGATCATTGAAACAGCCATGTATGCTCCTTCCTTTTTCTTGGGGAGAGAACTGGGACAGTGGGGGGGGCGGAGGAGACTGAATTTCTACTCTGAATTCTGGGTTCTGAAATTGAACACATTCCTGGGCTGTGTGCACCTTATTTGGTGATGTTATTGACCATGATGGGTGGCCATGGGCTGAGATGTCAGGTTGTGTCTTATGTGCCAGGCACACCTATATTATTTCCCTATAGTCCATCATTTAATCACCCCCAATAACTCTCTATAATAGGTACAACAATTATCCTTCTTAACAAATGAAGATATAAGCCCCAACGTGCTCCTACAACTTGTATAAGACATTTAGCTTGTGAATGGAGGAGCTGTGATAGGGACTTAAGCTGGGTGGCACTAGAGTTCCAAGTATTGTTGAATTTTATCCAGTGCCTCTAGAAGTAGTTGGCATCAGACCCATAATCCTGGGTGACACCTGCAGCCACCTATGTTACATTTCTTATCTCAGCATAACGCAAGAGGCTGATGTTTATGCTTGCTTCCATAGAGGCCTCAGACTGAGGCTCCGTGTGGTATGAGTGTCCCCCCACCCTCACCACAAACAAAGAGTTTTGTGGGTTTCTACTGAATAGTTCTGGAATCCTCATTGT
The DNA here is from genome assembly GCF_000151885.1 of Dipodomys ordii. NCBI lineage: Eukaryota > Metazoa > Chordata > Mammalia > Rodentia > Heteromyidae > Dipodomys > Dipodomys ordii. The sequence continues at coordinate 81,674 of NW_012267435.1, forward strand.
GTCAACCACACTCCCTTCTTTTTTATTATTATTGTGAAAATACCATACAGAGGGGTTACAATTACATGGGCAAGATAATGAGTACATTTCTTATCAAGCATTGTAGCCTCCTCCTTTGTTTCCCCTTCCCATCCCTTCCCTTCCTCCCCCCCCGCCCCCCCTACCCAATCCTCCTCCCCCCCACCAAAGTTGTAAAGTTCGTTTTCGACATAACGACTTCACACTCCCTTATTTCCTCCTACTGTATGTACTCAAATGCTTTGTGCCTATTCTGCCAGATTTTTTTTTCAGGTGAAAGCCAGAACTAGTAAACAGGGCATTCTCTGAATGTGAGGACACAACAGTGCTCAGAGAAGTTTCCTCTTATCTGTGCTATTGCTTCTGCAGCAGTGTTTTAGGATGGCCATTGTTTAGCAATGGGTTTCTGTGGTGTCCTTCCTACACCACTCTGCCACCATCACCTCTCCCTCAATTTCAGAATAACTGAAGTATTTCTTTAAGTCTTTCGTATTGGTGTCATTAGGACATCTTTATTGCTTGCTAATTTCTGGAGTGTGTGCTTTATTTGGAGTGCATCAACCAAAGGACAGGAACAAAGAGAGAAAGAGAGGGAGAGAGAGAAATAGTTTATCATGAGTCCTCATAGTAAGGTTCATTTTGAGTGCAATCTGTTTTCTGCATTAGAAGGCATTCATCTCCACAATATTCACTACACACTTTGTCCCTAGACAAAGGCAGAGAAGTTTTGTTAAAAAGAATTTACATCCAGGGACATTAACATCCCTCTGCCATGTGGGTGGTAGGTCATGGGAGTCCATCTGAGACAAAGATTCCACAGGCCAAAGAAGGCAACAAGCCAGGTGATCAGGAATAGGCAGAGGCAACAGGAGAGGAGTAGATGATCTGAGTGGTGGATAGGAGTTACTTAGATCATTGTATGAGTAGAAAGATTGTGCAAGTTTAAGAACACCTTCAATTTGTCTAGCGCATGATACATCTCGGCTGGCCTTATTTTCTTGCTTGCACTCTCTTCTCAAGGACATTCTGCACTCCACCAGCATACCACCAGTGCCTCTTGGGGACTTATCTCTTCCTCAGCTGTCTCAAGTCTGCTTTTGGTGTCAGTTTGGCAGCTGCATGCTCTTTCTTGGCTTTGTTAGTTCATGTCCTTGTTATGTTCCTACCCTAGCTGTGAGAATACACCCGTGGGTGTCATATACTTGTCTCCTAAATTCCAGGCCCAGCTATGTATTAGGTCTCAAGCCTTTAATGACAAGATTCTTAAATCTCCATCTGCTTCTTTGAGATATTTTGACAAATGGAGGAGACAAAGTGCTTAACCCAAGACTGAGCACATTTTTAGAGGCCTTAATAGCTTTTACTTCTGTCTGATCCTAGGATACATTAAAGGTTTCTATTGAGAACTGACCTGTATTTCCTTTTCCCCCACCACCTCTTTCTCTCTTCCTTTCTCTCTGTTCCTCAGTCTCCCTCTCTGTATCTGCTCTTCTCTCTGCTTACCTCTTGCCATATCTTTGTCTCTTTGTGTGTCTTTGTCTTTCTCTGCCTATTTGTCCCTGACTCTTGCCTCTGTTCCTGTCTCTCTCTGTTTCTCTATCTCTCTGTGTTTCTGTCTATCTTTATCTCTCTCTGTTTATCTGTCTGTCTCTCATCTCTCTGTCTCTTTTTCTCTCTGTCTCTTTCTCTCTCTGTCTCTTTCTTTATCTGTCTCTCTGTCTCTGTCTCTCTCTGTCTGTCCTCTCTGTCTCTGTCTCTCTCTTTCCTTCTCCCTCCCTCCCTCCCTTCTAGTATTGAGTATTAAATTCCTGTTTAGATCTGGTATACCACTCTTAATATTCAAAATGTTGGTTGGCATGTGCTTTGGTGTAATAAAAGACATAGGGTTTCTGAACGAGGTCCCCGCAATGTCATTTTACCATTCAGCTTATCTTTTCACGTTGCACCAGTAGCTCACACTTGTAATGATTGCTACTTAAGAGGCTGAGGATCACAGTTCAAATAAAGTCTGTGAGACTTTTATCACCAAAAAACACTCTTTACCAGAATCAACTCCAAATGGATCAAAGATCTCAAAGTAAAAGCAGACACCCTGAAAACATTAGAGAAAGTAATAGGAGAAACATGAGGGCTTCTTGGCATGGGCCAAAATTTTCTTAATAAATCTTTCTTAGTATGTCTGGTTCTCTACCACTTGAGTACCACTTCAAGCTGGCTTTTTGCTGGCTAAATGGAGATGGACTCACAAGTGTTTTAACTTGAGGTGGCTTCTGAAAAATCCCCTCAATATCTCAACCTCCTGATTAGGTAGAATTATAGATGTGAACCACCAACACCTGGCTTGGAGTCTGTTTCTAATATGTGCTATTTTATTTGAGAGAATGGAAGAAGATAACCCATGGGAGATCTCAACATCAACTGAAAAGAAAGCAAAGTTCCTGAAACACAGACGATCAAGATATGCCAAAGCCTCAGGACCTTTCTGGCGTGGCAGAAAGGTAAAATCCTCTTCTTCTCATGATGTTGAGCAGAAGAGATTCAAGTGTGAGTGCTATTACTGCAAGAAGTACCCTGGGACATCTTCTGGAATCTCAGTGAACAGGAAATCCACTTCTTATTCTTCCCCCTGGTATAATCTCTCCCTGAGCTTCAGTAACTTGACACTCAACCCTGGTACCAACCAACCCCCTCTCGTGCAAGAATGGATCCAAGAAAGTGAGATGATGGAAGAAGCTTGGAAGCAGCAGAGTAAAAGAGCATTTCAGAGGCTTGTACACATAATGGGCCGAATGTCACTGAGCTCCTCATCCTCAGGTGAAGGAAGTGCAGAACAAATCATGTCCTGAGTGTCAACATCTCCAACACCCCATGAGAACCCTGATAGGACAGTGACAGCATCCAGCCAGATGGCAACATATCTCATCAGCTGACATTTCAATTCAATTTCAGAAATTTAGCAATCTTTTGCTAGTCATTTTAGAATCTTCCCTTCTTGGGCATGTTGGGAGTAATTTCTGGTTTGCAAGAGCGACCACAATTCCCATGGGGTGAGATGTTGTTTTCCTTCCTCAGCTTTCAGATTTCCCTCCAATAACTTATTGCCAATAAAGTGTACAGCATCTATCTACATAGTGTTTGCAGCTTGCTGTTTTTCAAGTGCTTTTATTTCCTTTTGATTACATTCCAGAAGCAGCATTGGGGATGTGTGTGGATTTCCCAAGGTAAAACCTTCATTACATGAAGCTGCAAACACAGAATATCCTTCAACTAGCACTACAACTGTAGTACAATATCAAAAGCAAGACCTGGACACAGGTATAATTGATATGTATAAGTCTCTGTCACTTCATCATTTGTATAGATTTGTGTGAACCCCCTGCAATGAAGTTGTAAGGCAGAACTGTCAAAAGATCTTTTTATTGCTACCTAAGTATAGTCACTGAGCCCATCCTTATGCTGGGAAACCACTGAATTGTTCTCCATTTCTACAATCATTTCATTTCAAACATGTCACCCAAAAAAGAATCACACATCATGATGACTTTTTGGCTTGGCCTGTTTCAATCTCCATACAATTCCTTGGGCCTATCCAAAGTCTATGCCTTAGAGATACAGCTCAGTATTAGAGCATTTACCTAGCATGTGGGAGGACCTGGGTTCAATCCTAAGCAACATACATAAAGCAAAAATGCTATCCTTTCTATTGCTGTGTGAAATTCCATGGTTAAGATACACCATTTTTCCTTATTCACCCGTTAAGAGTTTTGGTTTCTAGATTTTTTTAAACTGACACTGGATCTTGAACTCATGGCCTGAGTGCTGTCCCTTAGACTTTATTTCAAGGATGATACTCTGTCACTTGAGTCCCCAGCTCCACTTCTGGCTTTTTTGTTGGCTAAATGGAGAGATGAGTCTCATGATCTAGCAAATGGTGACTCTCAGATTTCAACCACCTAAATGAGGTTGGAATATTGATAGGCATCACATTGAATTTGTAGATAGCCTTTGGCAGTATTGCCATTTTCACGATGATAATCCTCCCAAACCAGGAGCATGGGAGGTTTTTCCACTTCCATAGTTCTGCTTTAATTTCCTTTTTCAGGTTTTTAAAGTTTTCATCATAGAGGTCCTTCACTTCTTTAGGTATTTCCTATGTATTTTATTATTTGTAGGACTATTACAAAAAGAATTGATTTCCTGATTCCAACTACACTCTTCTCATTATTGGAATACAGAAAAGCCATTGATTTTTAAATATATATTTTTTTATTGTAAAGATACTCTACAGAGGGGTTACAGTTACATGAGTAAAGTAATGAGTACATTTCATATGGAGCACTGTTACCCCCTCCTTTGTTTTTTCCCCTACCATCCCTTCCCTCCCCACCTCCCCAACACCTCTCTCCTTTGCCAAAGTTGTAAAGTTTGTATTCAACATAGTGTCTTGTGCATCTCATTGTTACAATGTGTCAACCTGTATCCTTGTTTCAGCATTTTGTTATTCATCTTCCCTTCCCCAAATTAGAAAATTTTATATACAGTATGCAGGGCACTGGAATCAAATACAGTGAAGACAGGGGTTATACCATGGGGGAAGAAATACAAAAGAAACAAAAGAATAACATAGTATATTAAAAACAACAGAGACAAAGATAAAACCTCTTGTGTTCCTATTTTGGGTTCATTTTGCTTAGCATCTTCTTGTATGGTCATATGCCCATAGCTTTTGACCTTTTCTGCGTGTCTGGTAAGATTATCCTAGACATATACTAGTTATTTCAAATAAGGGAAACCATGGGACCTATGTATGTATTTTTAGGTCTGAGAAAAGCCATTGATTTTTGATGGTTAATTTCATACCCTGCTATTTGCCAAAGTTTTAGATAAGCCCGAGTAACTTGGGAGTGGAGTCCATGGGGTTCTTTAAATACAAGATCATCTCAGCTGCAAAGAGGGAGAGTTTTACTTCATCTTTCCCTATTTGAATCCCCTTTATGTTTACTTCATGCCTTATTGCTCTAGCCAGGCATTCTAAAACTAAATTGAAGAGAAGTGGAGAGTGGACACCCTTGTCTCATTCCTGAATTTAGAGGAAATGGCTTTAGCTTTTCACCATTAAGTATAATGCTGGCTGTAGGTTTGTCATACGGATTCCTAGTTTCTCCACAGCTTTCATCATGAAGGGGTGTTGGATCTTCTCAAATGCTTTTTCTGTGTCTGTGGAGATAATCATGTGGGTCTTATCCTTGTTCTTGTTGATTTGATGAACACTATTTTAAGGCAAGAATCAACCCAGAGGCCTGTAGTTGCATAGAATTCTGACACTATCAGAATGAGTACAGATGCAATGTAGTTCAACAGCAGACATCTAGGGATCAATGGACTAAGAAAATCAAAGAAGTTGGGGGACCAGAAATTAATAGGTATAGGGAGAATTGTGAAGAGAAAATAAGATTAGAGAAAAGTAGGGAGGGAAAGGGAGAGAGGGAAGATAGCTAAGGACTAAATTTAGAGAGAGAGAAAAGAGAAAGAAAGGAGAAAAAAGATAATGAAAAAGGAAAACCGTAAAAGAAATAAAAAATGAAAAACTTTAAAAAATTATGTAAGTATAAAAATAATAAAATTAAAGGAACTAAGGTTGCGAAATTGCAAATTAAGTAAATGATGTCTGAATGAACAATGCACAAAATGAAGGATAAGGCCTAATATTCAAAGATGGGTACGTATCTGGGGATGAACAACAACAATTAAGTAAAGCAAAAATGAAAGAGGACCAAAAGGGAAAAGAGAAAAAAAAGAATAATAAAAAAGTAAAATAAAAATAATGAAAAAGTAGAAAAAAATTAAATTAAAATAAGTAGAATAAAGAATTCTAAGGATACAGGTGGACCCATTGCAACAATGAGATGTACAAGACATTATGTCAAAAAACGAACTTTACAACTTTGGCGGGGGAGGGGGGAGGGGGGAGGGAAGGGGGGGATGGGAGGGCAGGGATGGGAAGGGGAAACAAAAGAGGAGGCAACAATGCTTGATAAGAAATGCACTCATTACCTTGCTCATGTAATTGTAACCCTTCTGTACAGTATTTTCATAAAAACTTATTAATAAAAATAAATAAGTCTTTGATTTATTTTGGAGATCTTTGACTCCCCTGTGTTCATTACCAGTGTCTTGGTGGGGGTCTCTGATTTGCTTGTGGCGTTGGGTTTTCATATGTCTTAGTTGTTTTTTTAAGTCACTTTGTTTGAGCATATAGAATGAAGCTCTGCCTTACCAGGAAGGGTGACTTTATGACCTTCCTCCCAGTGTGGTTCAGTGGGCGGGCTGTGTGTGTCCCATAGGAGATAGCGGATTCCTCTACCTAGGAGTTGCTGTGAGGGAGCTTGTATGTGGGTGGGGTTGTGTACTGTCAGCACTCAGTAGCTTTTCCCTGAGGTGCTAGTTCCTGAGACATTCTTGTGGCCCAGCCTGGAGCCACACTCAGAATTTACGCTGTATCCAATTTTGAATTGTTTTACGTTTACCCTCCTGCAGCTGGAAGAGCTGCGGTGCTGTGGAGGGGTGAGGTCACCTCTGGCTCTGTTTACCCAGTGAAGAAAGTCACCACGCCATGGCCTGAACTTTCTCTGCCTGAGAAGGGCAACTTTTCTCTGGGTAGATCTGAACCCGGCTGGTCAGGTTCCTTTGACCTGCTGAAGAATGGATCCCAGTGTCAGTTTCTCAGGCTTGGGTTATGTGCTAGCTGCTCTGGCCTGGTCTTTGCCAGTATCAAAGCTGGCCTTCGTCTCAGGTGGTGGGGAAGGGGCTACCTTCCAAACGCTGCTTTGTGAGAAGGAGAGGGAATGTGAGTGAGGTACTCAAGCCTTTCCCTTGATTTCGGCCATCTTTGGTCTGCGTCCATCTGTGGTCAGCAGGATGAAGACTTCCGCTCCTCAGTTCGTACTGGCGGTGAGTAGAAGCCGCTCTCACTCCGACTCAAGTGCCTTTGTCCCAGGCTCTGTCTATTGATATGGCAGCAACGGCGGGCACTGCAGCCAGCTCCATCACTACCGGCGCTGCTGCCGCTGCTGCCACCACAACAAGTGCTCAGATCTGTGTCCTTAACCAAGCTGCCTGGATTTTTCCTCTCTGGACAAACTTTCTATACTATGATGGCACACTTGGTGTGACTCTCTAGCCTTGGATTTTTCACTGGGACACTAAAACTGGTTTCTTCCTGAGAGCTCGTTTAGCTTCCAGCTGCTCCTCTACCATATTCTTCCTATCTCACCCACTATTATTGTTCAAATCCTACTCATGCCCTTCCTTGCTATGGTTAAAAATTGGTGCTTGGTTAGAAATATTTAAGGCAAATAGCTATTTTGTGTGTGCTAGCATTAGGCCTTGAACTCAAGGGACTCATTCTTTCACTTGATTTTTCTTTTTGGTCAATCATGGGGTTTGAACTCTGGGTCTGGGTGCTGTCCCTGAGCTATTCGGCTCAAGGCGAGCGCTCTACCACTTGAGCCACAGCACCACTTCCAGTTTTCTGGTGGTAAATTGGAGATAAGCGTTTCACAGACTTTCCTGCCAGGACTGGCTTTGAACCTTGATCCTCAAATCTCAGCCTCCTGAGTAGCTAGGATTACAGTCCTGAGCCACCAGCACCCAGTTCTCTCACTTGATTTTTTTTCACTGAAGGCTGGTACTCTACCACTTGAATTGCACTTCACTTTGACTTTTTGTTGCTTAATTGGATAAAATAATCTCTTGGATTTGTCTGCCCACACTTGCTTCAAATCACAATACTCAAATCTCAGTCTCTCAAGTAACACTAAGATTAAAGGTGTGAGTTACCAGGGCCTGGATCTAGGCACACAGTATTTTTAAAATATAATTTTATTGTTATTATTAAGGTGTTGTAGAGAAGGGTTAACTTTTCATAAGTCAGGTAATGAGTACATTTCATTTTGGATAATGTCACCCCTTTATTTTTTTCCAGTTCCCCCTTCCCATCCCTGTTCACAAATTCATTTCCTACATAATGTCTATTGAATTTCACGACTCTTTGTATTTGTTCTTCCTTTCTCCTTCCATTTCTTTGCCCCTATGTCTCCCTCAAAAGACAGAAAAACAACAAACAAAAAAACCCAATAATAACTTTAAAAAAGCTATTTTCCCATTTCCTAGAACGCATTTCAATAAATGTATTTTAAATGTTCAGATGTGCTATGCCTTTTGATTCCTTTTCTAAGAGTATCCTCCTTTAGCCTATTTGTGTGTGAATGATTAGAGTCTTACATAATTTATACTTAGGCAGACCATTTTTATTAAAAAACATCACTATAACAGCAGTGAGTAATGTGGTCTACTAAAGCTGGTACATTGTATTATACTCTGAATTAACCATCACTGGAATCAATCATTTGGTACTTGAAAACTCTACAATCATTTGCAAATTGTGAGGTTTGATTTTTGTTTGTCTGATAAACCAGTTCTGGTGCTATAAATCAGGGCCTGGACACTATCGCTGGCATGTTTTTTTTTTTGGTCCAGTCATGGGCCTTAACTCTGGGCCTGGACACTGTCCCTCAGCTCTTCAGCTCAAGGCTAGCGCTCTACCACTTGAGCCACAGCACCACTTCCAGCTTTTTTTTTCTTTTTGCTTATGTGGTGCTGAGGAATCCCCAGGGCCTCAGGCATGCAAGGTAAGCAAGTGCTCTACCACTGAGCCACCTTCCCAGCCCTCCTTGGTATGTTTTTGCTCAAGGCTAGTGCTCTACCACTTGAGATACAGCTCCACTTCTGGATTTTTCTTTTGTGGTTTATTATTAGAGATTAGAGTCTCATGGACTTTCCTGCGTAGGCTGGCTCCAAAATGAGATTTTCAGATCTCACCTTCTAAGTATCTAGGATTACAGGCATGAGTCACTAGTGCCTGGCAATTACAAAGTTTTTATAGTGCTTCAGCTACATTATCTAAGGAAAGATATTGATATTACAGAAGACATAAAGAATAAATGGAATTATTTTTATGAAAAGCAAGATCCATTTCCTACTATATTAATTAGTTTGATCTTTTATGTCTATACTGTAAATAAAGACATCATTGAAATAAGGATGACATTTTGAGAGGATGATTTGGGGTGTAATATATTTTATATATATATATATATATACAAAAAATGTGAGACAACATACCATAAAGGTATTTGAATACTCATGTTTATAGCAGCATTGTTCACAATAACCACATTATGAAATCAGTGGAATGAACCTAGGGGCTCAACAATGGATGAATCAATAAAGAAAATTGTATATATATATATATAGAGAGAGAGAGAGAGAGAGAGAAAGAAATGTATATAGAGAAATATATGAATACTATATAGCTTAAAGAAGAATAACGTCATTTGCAAGAAAATGGATGAAAGTGTAAATCATAATATTGAGTAAGTTAGGCCAAGTTCACTAAGCCACATATGACAAATATGGAATTTATTCACTCATATGTGGAAACTAGATCTGAAATGAAAATAATAATTATTATAATAATAGGACATGAGGTTGTTTTGGTGTGGAGACTTATTTCACCTTGCCCAGTTCTTTTATTACATATTTACATTGAGTTTTCTAGATATATTCATTCCCTGTTTCCTTTTTCATTTATCCACTCCTCTCTTCCTTACAATCTCACTTCAGCTTCTTGGTAATCATTTTGTTAAAACTGTCATTTGCTGGAAGGCTTTAGTCCATGGAATTTCACCTGTATATACTATACTTTTTTCCACTAAATCCTATATATATAAGTCAAAAAGATCAGGGGTAAAGGAGTTTCAAGGAACAACAAGACAGCTCTGAGTTTCAGTCATCTTGATTTCCTAGGTGTCTTGTGTATAGATCCTTATCCACAACCACACCAAAAGCATGCTAAAGCAGACAGGCAGGAGAGATGAGGGACTTCCTTGAAGTGAGTTAATTGTCATGCTGAGATAATTCTGGTCATCCCAGAACTAGGGATTCCTGAATAAATAGCTCACTGGTCCCCAAGAGAAAACTGGACCCAGGAGCTGGCAACACAGCCCTGTCTACCTCCCTTCAGCATTGTCTATCCCATGAGGATCAGCATCTTAGTTTTCTGCCATCACTGCTTGTGAAGCCTCTGGAACATTTTGCTTTCCTGCTGTTTCTGTGATTGCCAGTTCTCCAACTCCTGCCTCTGTCGCCGGCACAAGGCCAAGCTGGTTAGTATCTAGGCTGAAAGTCAAACCATTAAAGCCCTACACTAACTTTTCCCTGGGGACGCCATTCCTCTCCCTAATCATCCCAACAATGAAAGGCTCATTACCCCAGCAGTATCAATATATGCAAGAGAACTATTTATGTGATCTGTCATTTGAGAGGGAGAGTTTGGTGCCCCTGTTAACTGTGTAAGGTGCTATGGGGTCAAGAAGTCTGTGTCTCAGGAGGTCCAGGAACACTTTCTCCTTCTGAGGGAACCTTAGCCTTACCCTTGTTGTCTCATACTCTTCTCTCCCTTGCAATGCTGTCGGAACAGCCCCTCTGGCAGAGGTGAAGAGTCACTGAAACTGACATCACAAAGCACTGTCCTTAGTTCTTCTTCTTCTGAAGATTGATTGTCCATCATGTCCGCCTGGGAAGCAGCTGTAGAGGTTATCTTCAGACTCTCAGAAATCAATGCTGGATCTCTTATCTAAAGCAGACCCATAGGGATCCTAACTGGAAAACCATATAAGGTTTTCATGTCTAGATGGGAAAGTGAAGAGGATAGTTTTCAATAACTGAAATGTTGCATTGAATGTGGGAGGCCAGAAGAGAGACTGTGACAAAAGGGGACAAAATAAGAAAGTCCTTGATGATTGATTTTATTTTATCTTTCTGACCCTCTTCTTCCTAGGAGTCAATAAGGAGTGATAATGAGACCCACCCTGGGGAGGAAAGGGATGGTAGGGGAAAAATAAAGGAGGGTGTAACAATGCTCAATAGGAAATGGACTCATTACTTCGCTCATATAACTGTAACCCTTCTGTACAGTATCTGTACAATAAAATATATTAAAAAATTAAAAATCAGACCCACCCTGTAGGCTTCTTCTGAGGATTCCATGAGATAATATATGCCCAGAGCTTGGGACAGTGGATATCACACCATGATCATTTCTATAGTGATAGCTAGTATTCTTTCCTTTGTGTGGTAGGTCCTGAGATAGGTGTCTTGGAATTAATGTCTGGCATACATTTCCCCATCCTGTTTCCCATGTACTTATAATGAATTCATAGATAATCACATCTACTCTGTATATAAAGTTATTCAAACTAATACGATGGAGATTTATAGCCTTTAAAAAATTGTAACCTGGAGCATCACATCCTCCTCTTGATTTTTTAAAATTGATGATTATAAAGCTGATGTGCAGAGGGTTATCATTTCATAAGTCAGGAAATGAGTACATTTCTTTTTGAACAGTGTTACACCTTCCCTTCATCTCTCCCAGTTTTTTCTCTCCTGTTCCTGCCCACATGTGTAATTCATTTTCAACATACTGTCTACTGAGTAACACTGCTGCATTTGTTCACCCTTTGTCCCTCCTCCTTTCAATTTTTTCTCTCATAATAACTGGCATGAGTACTTTCTGAGGACCCATTCAGATTCTCATCTAAATCTTTGTATGATATGCACTGAGAACTTAAGCAAATTTGATTTTCCCTAAATTGAAATGTAAAATATGATTTTAGAACCTTGGCACATGGCTCTAGGACAAGGGCCTTTTTGTGACTAACAAGTATCTCTTCTCTGTTTTCTCAACACTGTATATGTATTGCCAGATGTGATACCCAGACCCAATAATGGTCAGCAAGTAAAATATTGTTCAACTCCTGTTTTCTATGACCTTTCCAATAATTACCCTGGCATAACTATTTTTTTTTTAGTCCGGTTGTGGGGCCTGAACTCTGGGCCTGGGTGCTGTCCTTCAGCTCTTCAGCTGAAGGGGCATTTTATGAACAGAGAATATGAGGAAATTGGTACTAAAGTCTACATGAGGAGCATATAATCTAAGACCTGCAAAAGCTGGGTTTTTCTTGTGGATGTTTCCTAGTTAGCAGGTGGTGATAGGGTGGTTCTGAATCCCTCACAATGGCCTTAAGCAGACATCCCATCACCATGACTTCAGCAGTCACACATACAGACCCCTGGACATCATGACATGGCCTATCACCCTGGAAGACTTGCAAATGAGCAGAGGACTGATTAGACCTCAGACAATAGTGTTTGAACAAGCATCCAGTCACAGGAGCTCAATGACTCATGAAAAACCTGTTCAGGCTACATGGAGCCTCTGATTGGGTCTGGGGACTGATAAGACCCACAGGCTTCTTGGATTCAAAGTTCACACTCAAAGGGTGAACCTTGGTTCACTGAGCAACAGACCTGCTTGAGCTTTGTGTCAGTCCAGCAGCCAGGTTCAGATCAGACTTCCAGTCATCCTACACTTTAACCCTTTTGCTCACCCTATGCATATGTCATAACTCTTGCCCCTGGTGTTGGTGATACACCAGCAGAAATTGCAATGTGTTCCTTCAGGCCTGGAAACCCTATGAAACCACAAAAAACTGACATATAGAAATGATGGGGAGACCACTAGGAGTGTCATGGTGATTTTGGTTATGGTCAATTTACTATTTACTTTCACTGGAATGTTTTTCAAACAGAATCAGAACTCCCAAAGAGTTGTAACTAGAGATTGTGCTACTTGACTCCCATGAATTGTCTCCATAATGTTTATGACTGTACAAATGCTATCCCTGGTGAATATGATCAGACATGACATTGGTGATTACTCTAAAATGAAATCCGTCAGGTGTGTCTAATTTAGTCCCACAATAGCAGAATTCTTTGAGTATAGAAGAAGACAGTAGAGACATTCAAAGCTTGAGAGTTGATGCATCATTGCTAGTTTTAAGCATAGTGGTGGTACATGCAAGGACCACAGAGTGGTCATTAGAAGATGAAAATTATTCTCTGGCAAAGACCCTCAAGAAATGGAGACAAAAGTCCTGTACATACAAGAAATTGAATTCTGAGAAACATCAAGTAAGTGTGGGAAGTGATTTCTCCCCAGAAATTCTAGCCAATTCCATCCTAGAGTACATCTTGTTTTCTGGCTAGTGCAGTCCTAATCAGCCTTAAGCAGAAAAGCCAAGTGAGAATGGGATGCCCTGAGTTTAAGAACCACTACAATCACACACACACAGGAATCTGGCTTTTTGATGGTGAGACTGTGGCAACAGAAAAAAATGTTAATAGACAAAACAGCTAAGTGGGAAATTGAAACTAATAATGCTGTAAGTATTCTACTTTAAGCCAAAATTTCCACACGTATCTGACTACAAAATCCTTTACAGAAAGTGCCTTGAAAATTAAAAGTGTGTATATATGTATCCTTATCATTAGATAATTTGCAGTTTTAAATATTTTATGATTTAATAAAAATCTCATTTTAGTCAGTTTGTACTATTATGTTTATCCAAATTGTGCCGGAGATCTTCTGTATTGTATTTTGTTCATTTCTAAGTAGAAGGAAAGGGTCGTTAGACCATAGGGCACCTTCCTGTGAAAGGAGAGACTACTGACACCTCTCATTCTCTGGGCAGATATCTGGATGCATCCTGTTCTTTGAACGTATAGCTCACCACCTGGGAAGCATATGTTTTAATGAAGTCACTATTCCAATTCCATTGGCTCTTTCATATGATTAAAACATGGGGCCACAGTTATATCTGAGTGAATACTACTGCCTATTTCTTCTAATGGTGTCTCAGCTCATTGTTACAAAACTACATTTATTAATCTTTTGAGGTGTGTAGCATGTCTCTGGGACCTTTTATGTGGTAGCAAGAGCTCTCTTATTTAGCCACACCTCTAGGCCTAAATTAATCAGTTTCAGTGGTGTATGCTGGCTGCTAAATCTATGTGAAAGAGTTTTTGTATTGTTTTGCTTTGTTTTGTTTTGCCAGTCCAGGGACTTGAACTCTGAACCTCGGCACTGTCGCTAGGCTCCTTTTGCTCAAGGCTAGTGTTCTACAACTTGAGTCATAGAGCCACTTCCAGCTTTTTACTGTGATTAATTGGAGATAAGTATCTCACAGACTTCCTGGCCCTGGCTGGCTTTGATCTGTGATCCTCAGATCTCAGCCTCCGGAGTTACTAAGATTACAAGCATGAGCCAGGAAGAGTTCTTATAGAAAAATGATGAAGTTCTCTGATCCAGTTTTATAATTCTTGTTCAGTTAGACATCAATTCATGTGACTACACATTACCAATATTAACTTCAAACATAGAATATGGAATTCAAAATTAAATAATATCAACTTTGAATATCTTAATAGCTTATCTAGACAAACAGAGCAAAGGCCTCCTCCCGTATAGGTTTGAATCCCTCACAATGGCCTTAAGCAAACCTGTATAGAGATCCCTAGACATTCTATCACCATAACTTCAGCAGTCACACATACAGACCCCTGGACATCACCCTATCACCCTGCCTATCACCCTGCCTATCACCCTGGAAGACTTGCACATGAGCAGTGGACTAATTGGACCTTAGATGACAGTGTTTGAGCAGGCATCCAGTCACAGGGGCTCAATGACTCATGAAAAACTTGTGCAGGCTACATGGAGCCTTTGATTGGATCTGGGGACTGATATGACCCACAGCCTGTTGAATAATCTTGATAGTCACATAGCTTTCTCATAGAAACACTTTATTAACACCGACACAATAAATCCCAGATGGTACTCTCCCTTGAGACTTCTTCCATCTAGCAGGAGCTCTGATTATTTTCTTTTCAATAAATCTTAGGTGTTTTTTTTATTTCTTTCTGTGTGTGTGGACTCATTCTTCAAGGTCATATAGTTCTTATGAACACAGACACAGACAGGCAGACACACACACACACACACACACACACACACACACACACACACACACACACACACCTCCTTAACCTTCTGACAGTAGCCTTAAATGAGTAGAATCTACATCTGTCCACACTGGTATCTTCTCGATTGTCTACTTGTTATAGCCCTCTTCAAGCAAATATCACCTCTTTAAAAGGATATTGAAAAATTTTCTCAAGTAAACACAGACAGGGACACATACATATGCACATGACTAACATGCATGAGTGAAAGAAACACTGTGGTGTAAACTCTATGCACAATGAACAATTTAATAACATGAATATCAGAAAGCCGTTACATGTTTAGAATGTAGAGCTATTAGGGGGGACGATGCCATAAAAAAGGAAAGATGGCTAGCACTCTATCACTTGAGTCACTGAGCTACTTCCGGTTTTCTGAGTGGTTTATTGGAGCTAAGAGTCTCACGGACTTTCTTGCCTGGGCTGGCTTTAAACGGCAATCCTCAGATCTCAGCCTCCGGAGTTGCTAGTATTACAGGCGTGGGCCACTGGTGCCTGGCTGAGAGAGAACTTTTCATTGGTAATAGGAATGGACAACTAAATAAGAATAGCAGTGATTAGCTGCATCATATGTAAAGATCAAGGAAACATTTTATTGTCTCTTTAGGCTCTCCTTGTTTTGGAAGAAACAAGTTCACTCCTGATTTTTCAAATATGCTCCAAGGTTATATTTCAGCTAAACCAGGTATAATACAAGAAATGCTGTAGTTCTTAAATTTTATAAAAATTTTATAAATTTTGCTGTGTAATTCCTGTACAACTACTGGAAATCACAATTGAAAAATTAAAAGTACATAAAGCTACATTTTGTTATTGGTTTAAAAACCAGTAATTACTGCTATTTCTACTGGTTTTATTTTATTTTTTATTGTTTTATTTTTGTATGTCCATAACTTTTCACAGAATAGTAACATTCTCTGCACAATACTGTATCTGTGGTTTGAGATTTTTCTAGAATATGTCAAGATTGAATTGCTTAGTTTTCAAACTGAAAAGCTTCTTCATATGACAAACTTGCTATGGAATTTTTTTTTAATTTTTTTTGGGGGTCCCGTCGTGGGGCCTGAACTCTGGGCCTGGGCACTGTCCCTCAGCTCTTTAGCTCAAGGCTAGCGCTCTACCGCTTGAGCCACAGCGCTACTTCCAGCTTTTTTCTTTTTGCTTATGTGGTGCTGAGGAATCGAACCCAGGGCCTCGAGCATGCAAGGCAAGCTCTCTACCACTGAGCCACCTTCCCAGCCCCATAATTTGTAAATTTTTATTTTTATTTTTTGTGAACATACTGTACAGAGGGGTTACAATTACATGAGCTGAGGGACAGCCTTCAGGCCCAGAGTTCAAGCCCCATGACCGACAAAAAAAAATTTCTCTCTCAAAAGTAGCATGGTTGAGAGAAAGAGGACTGGACTAAAGGATGGAAGTCCAATTATCTGGAGCATAATTAAGCTCATGACAATGAGCTTAATCATTTTCATTTTTAGATTTATGAATAAAGTTATTAAATCATCTCAACATCTAATGTCATAAATGGTAACTTTAAGACCAAAATAGAAATCAGTGAAGGTATATGAGATGCAAAGATGGATGGGAAGCTTTATTGTTTGAGGGCAGAATAAAGAAATAAGCTGTCACTTACTTTTAAATACTGAAGGATGTCACTTAACTACCATAATGATGAAAGCTAACTTTGGGGGGGGGGAAATGCAATGGTAAACTCTGTATCATGTTTAAGACATGCTATTAATCATGTGTTGTTAGGCTATGGCAATGGGTGATGCTTCTATTTCTGAAGAAAACAGAAAGAAAGATGAGAATTCTTAATTTTGTATCAAACATACCTTTACAGTTTAAAAAATTTTACTATCAATTCATATCCCAAGAACTAAGTCTATATTGCTGGTAAAAGGGAGAAGTTGGATTGGAAGGGAAGGGGAAGAATGATGAAAAGGATGAAATCAAACAAGATGCATTGTACTTATAAACTAATTTTTGAATGGTAACCACTTTGTACAACTAAAGATAATAAAAATACGTATTTTTAAAAATGAAAAAAAGGAAAGATGGACCAATATAGTCATAAAGCTCAAAAGAAATTGGGAAACAATGTGTCTGGTGTGGGAAGGAGTTGGTGGGAAGGTGGGAGAATGATGGAGTGAGTGAATCTGTTAAATATGCACTGTACACATGAATGGACATGTTAAATTCTTCTAATATCACTGTTTTCATTTTCTTTTTGCAAAACATTGGATTGATACTGATTATAGCCTTTCAGATTGGCTTCTTTCCCTTAGCAATATGCACATTTTGCCTATGTCTTTGCCTGCGTTAAAAGTTCATTCTTTTTAAATCACCATATAGATATAGCAAGCTTTATTTGTTCACTTATTGGGGGACATCTTGTTTGCTTCTGACTTTTGACAGTTATCAATAAAGCTACTATAGACATTCATGGATACATTTTGTAGAGGTGTTTTCATCCCATTTCAATGGGTACCAAGAACAGGACTTCTGGATTGCATAGTAAGAATATATGTAGCTGGTAAGACACTGTCCAACTGTTCTCCAAAGCACTGTCATAGTTTGCATTTCTACTAGCAATGAATAGGAGCAGCCTTTGGTCCACATCTTCACTAGTTTTCATTTAAAGTAGGTGCTGTGCATTTTTACCTTTCAACTACATATGTATTAGTATCTTATTGTCATTTTAATTTACAATGTTCAATGCCACATGACATTGAACACCTTTTAATGCACTTAATTGTCATCTGTTTATACTCTGTAGAAAATAATCTATTCATATTTCTACCTATTTCTTAATTTGGTTGTTGATTTTGATATCATTGATGTTCAAGAATTTTTTTTATATTGGCTGGTCACCAGTAGCTCATGCCTGTTACTTTACCTATGCAGGAGGCTGAGATTTGAGGATGGTGTTTTTTTTAATTAAATTAAATTATATTGTAAATGTGATGAACAGAGGGGTTACAGTTACATAAATAAGGTAATGAGTACATTTCTTGTTGAACATTGTTACAACCTCCCTTTTCTCCCACTTATCTTACCCCTCAACTCCCGTTTGCCCCCAAGTTGTAAAGTTCATTTCTAACAGTGTCTTGTGATTATCCCTACTGCATTGGTTCACCCTTTGTCCTTTGTCTCACCATTTTGTTATTCTCCTTCCCTTCCTCAAATCAGATAAATGTATATACAAGACACAGGGTACCAAAATTGAAAACAGGAAAAAGAAAAAAAATGAAGGAAAAAAGAAATAACTTCACACAGCACATTGAAAAAAACTCATGTCCATATCTTGGAGTTCATCTTGATTACCATCATTTTATATGGTCATATGTACATAGCTATTAAGCTGTTCTCATACTCTGCTAAGACTATCCTAGAAATATACTAATTATTACAAATGAAGGAAACCATGGAGCCTATGTTTCTTGGGGTCTGGCTTACTTCACTTAATATGATTTTTTCCAAGTCTTTCCATTTCCTTATGAATGGGGCAATGTCATTCTTTCTGATGAAACATAGAATTCAATTGTACATATATGCCATATTTTCTTGATCCATTCTTCTACTGAGGGGAATCTGGATTGATTCCATACAGTAGCAAGTATGTTGCACTGGTAGCTTTAGTGTGGTCTTGTTTGTATTCAGTTGGGTAAATACTCAGGAGTGGGATTGCTGGATCTTAGGGTAGTTCTATGTTTAGTTTCGAGGAACCTTCATACTGCTTTCCAGAGTGGTTGAAATGAACCAGTTTACACTCCCACCAACAGTGTAGCAGTGTTCCCTTTTGGCCATATCCCGGCCAGCATCTACTATTATTTGTTTTCTTGATAATGGCCATTCTAACTGGGGTGAAGTGGAATCTCAATGTGGTTTTTATTTGAATTTCTTTCATTGCCACAGATGTATCTATTTCTATTAGCTATTCTTATTTCATTTCTAGAGATGTCTCTTTGAATCCTTTAGCTCAATAATTAATGAGGTGGTTGTTTGAGGATTTATTATTGGCAGCGGCGGGGGGGGGGAGGTTAAATTTTCAAGCTCTAGGTTCATTTTTTATTTTTTGCCAGTCCTGGGGCTTGAACTTCGGGCCTAAGCACTGTCCTTGAGCTACTTTTTGCTTAAGGCTAGGACTACCACTTGAGCCACAGTGCCACTTCTGGCTTTTTTCTGCTTATAAGGTACTGAGGAATCAAACCCAGGGCTTCGTGCATGCTTAGGCAAGCACTCTTCCACTAAGCCACATTCCAAGACCTCTAGGTATATTTTTTTATATGAGGCCCTTGTCTGTTGTATAGCTAGTGAAGATATCCCAATCTGTCAGATTTCCATTTATCTTGCTAGCTATGTCCTTTGCCATGCAGCTCTGTAGTTAAATGCAATCCCATTTATCCAGCCTTTCTTAGATTTGTTGTGTTTCTGGATCTTTATTTATGGGGTTTTCAACCTGTGCTAAGGAGCCCTGGTGTATCTCCTATCCTTTCCTGTAATGTTTTTAGGGTATCTGCTCTTACCTCAAGGTCTTTGGTCCATTTGGGGTTGATCCTGGTGAAAGGTGATATACAAGGATCTAACTTCAGTTTTCTGCATATGGATAGCCAATCCTGCCAGCACCATTTGTTGAAGAGGCTGTCTTTCTTCCATTTGATAATTTTGGCTTTCTTATCAAAGATTAGGTGACCATAGGTCTGCAGGATCATGTCTGGGTTTTCAATTCTATTCCATTGGTCCTCAAGCTTGTTCATGTGCCAGTACTAAGCTGTTTTTATAGCTATAGCTTTATGATAGAGTTTAGAGTTTGGTATTGATATTCCTCCAGTAGTTTGTCCTGCTAAGGATTGTTTTTGCTAATTTGGGTTCTTCTATTTTTCCATATAAGTTTTTTGATTTCTCCTTCTATTTCCTTAAAAGAAAGTTGTTGAGATATTGATGGGAGTTACATTGAATTTATAGATAGCTTTTGGCAGTATTGCCATTTTCACGATGTTAACCCTCCCAATCCAGGTGAATGGGAGATTTTTCCATGACCTTAAATCTGCTTTAGGAAAATAGGAAAGCCCATGAGACTCTAATCTCCAATCAAATGCCAAAAAGCTGGAAATGAAGCTGTGGTTCAAGTAGTAGAGCACTAGCCTTGAGTCAAAAAGTTCAGGACACTGCTCAGGTACCAAGTTCAAGCCTCAGAATCAGCACCAAAAGAAAGGAAAGGTGCTGATGCTGGGTACTAATGGTTCATACCTGCAATCCTAGCTACCCAGGAGACTGAGATCTGAGAATCATGGTTTAAAGCGAGTCCAGGCAGGAAAGTTTATGAGACTCTTACCTCCAATTAAGCCCCAAAAAGCTAGAAGTAGAGCTGTGTCTCCAGTGGTAGAGCACTGGTCTTCAGCAAAAAATACTCAGATACAGTACCCAAGCCCTGAGTTCAAGCCCCAGGACTGGAACACACAAAAAATAATTCTTATTCAGTTTACAAATACTTTTGGCTTGTTATTTCATCCTCTCATTTTTATCATTTAATTCTGCTCTTTCACGGAACAGAATTATTTCATTAATTGAAGTTCAAAATATCATTGATTAAGTTGGGCACCAGTGTCTCACGCCTGTAATCCCAGCTACTCAGGACACTGAGCTCTGAGGATCACGGTAGCCAGCCTGGGCAGGAAAGTCTGTGAAACTCTTCTTTTTTTGGGGGGGGGGTCCGGTCGTGGGGCCTGAACTCTGGGCCTAGGCGCTGTCCCTCACTCTTCAGCTCAAGGCTAGCGCTCTACCACTTGAGCCATAGCGCCACTTCCGGCTTTTTTCTTTTTGCTTATGTGGTGCTGAGGAATCGAACCCAGGGCCTCAAGCATGCAAGGCAAACGCTCTACCACTGAGCCACCTTCCCAGCCCTGTGAGACTCTTATCTCCAATTAACCACTAGAAAACCAGAAGTGGTGCTGTGGCTTAAGTGGTAGGGTGCTGAAGAGCTGAAGAGCTGAGGGACATTGCCCAGGCCCAGAGTTCAAGCCCTATGACCAACTAACTAAATAAATAAGTAAATTAATTAATTGTTTAATAAACTTTCATTTTTGTGCTATTTAAGAATTCATTTCCAAAATAAAGTTTACCTACATTTTTCTTAAACTGTCTTTTAGGAAGTAGACTTAATTTTTATAAGGGTGTGAAGTCTACATTTAGATATTTGTAGTTATTACTACTGTGAGACTTAGCAAACCCTATCCTACAACATTTCATCTGGAAAAAAAAGTTGCAGAATTGGTTCTAGAAACTTACAAAACTGTTCCACATATGTTCTGTGCTTTCACACAAGTCGATATGGGTGTCTGACTGTTTTATCATAGTTCTGTTACTTTTTGTTCACTCTTTTGTGTTGCCAGGATTGAGTAATTTTTAAGCATGTACCTCCAATTATATAATTATTTCTTTTGCTATCTCAGTGTTACTGCTGAGCCTATCAAGTAATCAGTTATCACATAAATTGTGTTCTATGATTATTAGTTTTTAAATGTTTTATCAAGAACTGAAGCACAAAGACTCAATGCCTAAATGTCTTTTCACATTTATATAAAATTATATATATAAACAAACTCCAAGATATGGAAAGAAGAGATTTCTATTTTTTTCTTTGTTTTTTAATTTTTTATGATTCTTATTTTCCTTTTGTATGGTGTATTAAAATATACAAGTGTTGGAGGAGAGAAAAGGGGGAAAAGGAGGGAAATTTGTAGCAGTCGAACTCACTGGACACTGATGAAAATGAACTATACAACTCGTGGATGAAGACAGGATGAAGGGACTGGGAGAGAATGGTAGTATGAAGACACTGTACAAAAGGAAATGTAATCATTGCCTGATGCATGAAATTGTAATCCCTCTGTACAGCACCTTTTTAATAACAATAAATTATATTTTTTTAAAAAAGAACTCAACAAAAACTGTGCCTTGAGGAGCTACCAAATTCATAGGTCATAAGGAGGATTTGGCTCAATTAAGAAGGAAAAATAAAGGACAAGCAGAAGATTCATACAGTTGAGGGACACAAGGGATGGGAAGGTGGCTCAGTGGTAGAGTGCTTGCCTTGCATGCATGAGGCCCTGGGTTCGATTCCTCAGCACCACATAAGCAGAAAAAGCTGGAAGTGGCACTGTGACTCAAGTGGTAGAGTGCTAGCCTTGAGCTGAAGAGCTGAGGGAAAGTGCCCAGGCCCAGAGTTCAGGCTTCACGATAGACAAAAAAAAAGTAAATAGTTGTGGGACACAGACATGTGATCATCTGAGGAGAAAAATGTGGTAGCTTAGTCTCATGTCAGCTTTGTTGTACTTAAGTTGGGGCAACACATCCTGATGAAACATTCACCCCAATACCCTTACCTGAAACTCTCTTAGCCTGTCTTGGAAGCTGAGTATTACCAGAGTTCTCATTGTGTTAGATAAAAGAGGCCCTTGGGTCTTTGGAATGTCTGTCTTACAAACTCCAGGAGGCATCCTTCTCATGGATTGGCAGAAGAGACAGCTCCCATGTCTACCACCCAGGGTATCTTCAAGCTTAGATTATCATTTGTCCTCATGGAGTTTCTTTACTCCCAGAACTGTGTTCTGGAGTAACAACTTTTGATAATTACCTTGGCATCCATGCTCTTGAGCTAAACAAAGAGCTGCTCAGTAGTCCTTCAGATGCTGGGAAAAAATGCTCACAAGCATTAGGAATGACCCCTGTGAACTCTGTGCAAACACCTCAGGTTTCTCAATGGGGAATTTGGAAGTGCTAGCTTCTAGGAATAAGTACCCATTTTGCCCAACTGGAGATTTCCTTGCAAGAATGATTTGGTAAGGGAAGAGGTGACACTGTTCAAAAAAAATGTACTCATTACCTGATTCATGTAACTGTAAACTCTTGGTACATCACCCTCACAATAAAAATAATAAACACATGCATAATATATACATACATACACACATGTATACATACATACATAAATGAAGAATGTTTTTGGCCAGGAGCAGGTGGCTCATGCCTGTAATCCTACTGACTCAGGAAGCTGAGATCTGAGGATAATGGCTCAAAGCCAGGCTGAACAAGAAAGCCAATGAGACTCTTATCTCCAATTAAGTACCAAACATCCTGATGTGGAGCTGCGGCTCAAGTGGTAGAGTACTAGCATTGAGCAAAAAAGCTTAGTGACATTGCCTAGGCACTGATTTCAAGCCCCAGGACTGGCACAGAAATGTTTTGGGATGACTATACACACAAACACACACAATATTTCTCATTATATTTAGATAACATAAACTAAAAGTTTGATCATTTTTCTTTTTCTTGAGATGAGAAACATTAAAAGATTTCCCATAGAAAGTCTATATACTTTAGTTTCTTGAACCTAATGTCTCTGCTGGTGTCCAGGGAATCAGTAACTAAGTTCACTGTGTTGCCAGGATCATAAAAGCTGTAGCTTCTAACAATACTGTGACCAAAAGATGTCAGTATATTGACAGCCAGTGAAGTGTGCACCATTGTAGGACTCCACTTGTCATTCAAGAGGTGTGCCAAATGCATTCATATAGAGCCAAGATAACTCTTTTTTAAGACAAAAAAATGATGTGGCCAGTTTCTTTGGGGGGGTTGTTTGTTTTTTCCAAGTCTCAGATCCTATATTTAAGCATTCCTTTCATTCTCAAAGGCCAGGTTATACTGTACTCATAGTCAGTTGGGAGCAGGAAAGGAATGTTCAGGAGGAGGCAGTCTATTATTAGTGTCATCTGCAAGCTCTGAGTGACTATGTCAGGATACTGTTGGCTCTAATATAATATAGAATTATCACTAGAAATAGATAAACAGTAATAAACAGTAACATAAAACAGAATAAGGGTGTATATTCACCATATATGCTCTAATGAAGAGCTGGACATTCATCCTGCTCCATTCTCTTCTGCTTGATTATGTGAATAGGAAACTGTCCTATGGAAACAATGGCACAATATTGTTTAGAAGTTGATGGGAACTTATGTAAACAGGGAAACCATGCAGATAATTGTCATTCTTCTAAAGAGAAGACAGGACAGTATGCATTGTCACCTGCACATTTTTAATCCAATAGTCCTGCAGTGTACATTACTCTTTGTTTACATTGGCCAAAAACTGACAAAATAGACTTTGCTAGAGATGAAGAAAAGCAACATAATCAATTAGCATTTTTAGAGGTCAAGCTTTCACTCAAAAATGGAACAAAATTGGTGTTTGTAACTTTTCTGTATACATAGGAAAAGAGGCACAGAGATGAGAGAAACACACAAAAAGAGAGAAACATACACACATTAGATAAAGGAGAAAGAAAGAGAGAGAGAGAAAGAAAGAAAGAAAGAAAGAAAGAAAGAAAGAAAGGAAGGAAGGAAGGAAGGAAGAAAGAAAGGAGACAGAGAAAGAAAGGGAAAGGGAAAGAAAGAAAGAGAAAGAAAGAAAGAAAGGAGAGAAAGCAAGGGATAAAGGGAGAGGAGAAAGAGAAAAGGAGGGAGAAAAAGAGATACAGAGAGGGAGGGAGGGAGGGAGAAAGAAAAAGGGAGATAAAAGAAAGGGAGAGAAAACTAATAAAAACAAAAAAGAAAGAAAGAGAACAAGAGAAAGAGAAAGGGAGAGAGAGAAAAAGAAAGGGAAAAGGGAAAGAGGAAGAATAAGGGAGAGAAAGAAAGCAAGAGAAAGATGGAGAAAAGCGAGAAAGAGAAAGGGAGATAGAGAGAAAGCAAATAGGAGAGAGAAAAAGGGAAAGAAAAGGAACAGAGAAAGATGAAGGAGAGAGAAAGGGAAGAAGCAGAGAAAGGGAAAAAGAAAGGAGGAGAAAGAGAGAAGAAAGAGAATGGGGGAAAAGGGAGAGAGAGAAAGAGAAAGTGAAAGAGAAAGTGAGATAGAAAGACAAGGGTAAGAGGGAAAGAGAAAGGGGAAAGAGAAAGGAAATAGAGAAAGTAAAGGAGAGAAAGAGAAGAGACAGAGAAAGGGGGAGAGAAGAAAGAGAGAAAGGGACAGAAAGAGAATCAAAGGAGAAAGGGAAAGAGAGAAAGGGAAAGGGAAAGAGAAAGCAAAAGAAAAAGTACGACCCTTTCTGGGGTTGTGTGTCCACTTTAAGTGTTCAATGAGATGGCATTACTCACCCCAGATGACAAATTTTAGGCACTATGAAAATGTCCATTAATGGGCATCTCCAGCTGCAGCTCTGAAAGTTTCCTTGGTCTTCCTTATAAAAGCAGCTCTACAATAAAGGATAAGGGGCTTGTATCAAGGTGGAAAACATTGGTTTTCTAATTCTGGCAGAGGTGTTTGCCTAATGTGTGTGTTGACTCCTCTCAGTTTCCTGAGGAGTAGATGTGCTCATATGGACATGTGGACTGGTTGATGCCAGCCTCCTTACACTAGTCTGATTTGGGCATTGCACATCACATGTGCCTCAGACTTACTGCCAGGAATGCATGGAAACTGTTGTCATTTGGGGGCAGGACCTCAGTCCCAAATAGCATCCCCACTTCACTATCAGTGAAGCTTTACCTTGTGAATGTCTCTTCAGGAATGCTCCTTTACAGAGTCTTGTTTTGGCACATGAATTAAACTGGCTCCCCTTCTTTCTTCATGTGCTTACTTGTGTATAAACCCAGAAACATTTTTAATGTGGTAGGCTGAGAATTTATTTCTGCAGTAGAAAAACTTTGGAAGTGCTTGTGCCCCCTCAGTTTCTTTTTCAAGCTGAAAGATGTAAGCAGTTGATGTTAAAAAAAAGTTTGAATAATTGCAAAATTTCATGTCAAAACAGATTTGAACAAGTTGCAAAAGCCACAAGATGATGTATTCTTTAATCAGATAAGGAATTTCTTTTGGCCACCAGACACCAATATTCCATTTACATTGAAAATACATATATTTCTTCATTAGAAGAAATGTTTCCTGTCTTCTGAGAGTTGTGAATGAATACTTGCTGTTGATGACAAGTGTTTAACCCTACACAATTCTTCTTGGGTGTTTTATACTTCAAAATTCAAACTAGTTTTATTTTCATGTTCATTGTGTTGTTACAAAGATAATTATAGCCACATATCTTTCCTCTAGGTTAGAATAAAAATTTCTTCTTCTAAATGATCTGGTTTGAAATAATTGGAAATGACGGTAAAATAATACATTTATATGTGGAACTAGAATTTATTGAATAATTTGGCTGTAAGACTAAAGCCTTACTACAAGTATCTTACTGTTATTTCCTCTCCATAATAAATGAAACAACCTTGGAAATTAGGGAGATGTGTGTGTGTGTGTGTGTGTGTGTGTGTGTGTGTGTAGGTGTTTCATTTTAATTGGATATTTTTCATTTTCAAATATTCTGTAATTTAATAAAAATCTCATTTGAGTCAATTTTTAGTATTGTATATTATCCAAATTTTGCCAGATGACCAAGAACCATTTCTAGAACTATCCATAGTTTTCAGATTTTCTGGTTTCTGTTTTGTAACTTACAAGTAGGAGGAGAGGGTTGTTAGACCCTAAGGCACTTTGCTATGAAAGGAGAGACTACTGGCCCCTCTCATTCTCTACACAGATAACCTGATTCATCCTGTACAATTGATCCCATAGCTCACCACCTGGGAGGCACATGCTTAGATAGAGTCACTACTCCAATTTCATTGGTGCTTTATCATGACTAAAACATAGAACCACATCCATATTAGAAGGAGTACTATTTCTCCTAATGGCATCTCAGCTTGTTGTTCCAAAAACCATGTTAATTTAGCCAAGTTTTGCAGTACTTAGGATACATAATAGGACTTTTCATGTGGTAAGCAAGTGCTTTTTCATAAAGCTGCACCTCCAGGACAAAATGCACCAATTTTAATGGTGTAATCTGGCCACCAGATCCTTATAACAGTTGGATTTTTTGAGCAGGAAATCACAGACAGTTCTCCCATCCAGTCTTTACTTGCTAAGTTAGATATCAGTTCAAATGGCTTATATGCTATCATTATTAACACTGTACATAAAAGATAGAATTATAATTGAGGAAGTATAACCTGCTAATACAAATAGTTTATATTTAAGACAAATATCACCCCATATATTTGTCTGGTAGAATTATGTAGTGTTTCCACAGAATTTGAAGACCATTCTCTGAAGAGTCGAGGACACAGCTATGATAAGAACACTTTAAACATCAGAACACTTAGAACATTCTCCTTGGTGATATAAAGATTAAAGATAGTTACTAGAGCTAGTAACTCACAACTATTCCTGGGTAAAATTGTTGCCAGTACCAAGGGGAGAGCAATTCCAGCAATCTAATTCACATTGCATGTTGAAATGACTCACATTTCCTATAGTATACAATATTAACTCATGGGTTAGGAGTTTTCATGTTTGTTTTTACAAGTATTCATTCTTTAAGCTTAAGTATTTACTCTTTACTAGTCTATTGAAGTTTTCAAAATAAAGATTAACATTTTAAAAAGGCTTGGCATAAAAATTCCAACAGTTAAAAAATCCAACAGTTTTGGAAATTAATCTGAATTGGACATACTTCACCCGAAGTACTGATGAGCTTTTTGCATCTTGCTATCTTAATATGAATTTGATACCCAATATAAAATGAGCCCTATAAAAATAGTCTTAAAGCCCCTTTGAAAATTCAGCATGTTAAATTTCTCCATGCAATTGCCTATTAACTTGTTGCTTAAAATATAGCCCCCAAAAGAGAAAGGACAATTTTGTGCATATGCAATTGCTTTTATGAGTAAACTTAGGGTTGGAATAAGGAGCTCGTTGTTCATCATGATGGGTATTGCCCTCGTTGCTGCAGGCTGTAGAAGTGAGCCTCCTTCAAGATCTGGTTGATGTAGATATACGGACCTTGGCAGAATGCGTACTCCTCATGGAAGGATGGAGGGAGATTTGAGTTGAGATCAACAGTGATCTTGTTTAAGCTGCTTTCTGGTGCCCTGGATGCGTCTGGACTATTAACAATGCTGCTGTTCCTTTCATTATCAGTGTAGGAACACTGGAAGGAGAAAGACAGAAGGAGCATGTAGCTATTAGGATCCTATAAGAGTTTTCTACTCAGCATGGTCAGGAGCAGCATCAAACTTATATACAGGTTTAACAGTTTACAAAGTACACTCAGGGATGTTGGTCATTCTATCTTACAACCCTGTAAAATAAATTGGGATCATAACCTCTGCTTTATAGAACTGGAAGCAGATCTCTGAGTTGTTCAATATCATATAGCTAGCATTGTCAAATACGCCCTGGGATTCCAAATACCTATACAAAGTCTCTGCCCTTGTTGGAACCATTTGCTTCCATAACCTGCATTAGAGAAGTAAGTTCTCACACAAATACCTATACAAATTCTCTGCCCTTGTTGGTACCATTTGCTTCCATAACTTGCATTAGAGAAGTAAGTTCTCACACTTTAGGAAAAGCATTAACTAATGTGATAGAATGTAATTGAAATCAGGACTATAAATGTAGGATGGAAGCTGGGTACTAGTGACTCACACTTGCAATCCTAGCTACCCAGGAGGCTGAGATCTGAGGACTGAAGTTCAAAAGCAGCTTAAGCAAGAAAGTCTGTG
>NW_012267435.1:113837-146642 GCF_000151885.1 Dipodomys ordii
GCACTCTACCACTTGAGCCACAGTGCCACTTCCGGCTTTTTTTTCTTTTTGCTTATGTGGTGCTGAGGAATCGAACCCAGGGCCTCAGGCATGCAAGTCAAGTGCTCTACCACTGAGCCACCTTCCCAGTCCCCAGGTTTACAGTTTGAGGTTAACCATGGTAAAATGTTAGAAAAACCCTATGTCAAAACAAAACAAACAAACAGAACAGAAAACTCAACAATCTGGAGCATGTGCTTGTGGCTCATGGCTGTAATCACAGCAAATCAGGAGCTGAGATCTGAGGATCTTGGTTTGAAGCCAACCCAGACAGTAAAATCGGTGAGACTTTTATCTCCAATTAATCACCAAAAAGCCAGAAGTGGAACTGTGGTTCAAGTGGTAGAACACCAGTCTTGAGCACAAAAGCTCAGGGATATTGTCCAGGCCCTGAGTTTAAGCCCCAAGAATGGCACAAAAAAAAAAATCAACCTGGACAATGTGTCTCAGGCTGGTAAGACAATTAAAGTGAAAGAAGTGGAACGCTCATGTCCAAGGCTGGCAGGAGTAAAGATCAAGACCTCATGTGAAAAGAAAATTACAAGGCTTATATGTCAGGACCAATAGCTCAGGTCTATAATCCTAGTTACTCAGCAAGCTGAGATCTGAGGATCATGATTCAATGCCACCAGACAGGAAAATCCCTGAGAATCTTACCAGCAAATCCATGGATGTGGAGCTGTGGCTGGTGGCAGAGCACCAGCCATAAGCGAAAAAGCTAAGAGACAGTGACCAAGATTTTCGTTCAAACTTCAGAATGTGCACCAAAAATATTATTTTTTTGAATAGCAAAGAGCTGGGGATGTGGATCAAGTGTTACAGCACTAGCTTTAGCAGGCTCAATGTGTTTTAATCCCAGGGTGCCAGAAATTTATTGATTTGTAAACTAATTTAAAATTCATTAATTTAAAATTGGACCCTCCATAGTATAGAAGACATTTTAAAATTGTATTAATCCTTTATAAGGTTACAAGGCATTATGTGATCTACAGCTAGTTATACACATTCTCCTCAGCTACTTAGTTAGAGATAATTTCTGTTTAGTATTCTTCAGGATGACCAGATTTACTCAATTTTACTATTTCTGTACTCTTCAAGCTGTCATCTTTGGTAGATATCCCAGGGATATTAAACTGTCATGCTGTTTTTTTTTCTTTCTTTCTGCCAAAAATTAATTTGTTACAGGCAAAAGAGGAATTATTTTACTCAGAATGCTCAAAGAAAACTACAGAGAACAAAAAAAGGAAGGAAGGAAGGAAGGAAGGGGAAAAAAGAAAGAAAAAAGAAGGAAGGAAGGAGATAGGAAAAAGGAGAATGGAGGGAAAACAGAGAGAGGTAAGTAGGTGAAGAAGGTAGAGGGAAAGTTGGTGTATTCACTCCAGTGTTATGAAACTATCATGAATATATACCTATATATACATATGTTAGGATATAATTTTTTACAAGCAAATTGTTCTATTACACATTTTCACTGATCATTCACTAAATGCTAGCAACTCCTGTAAGTGCCCATTAGAAAAAAAAGTGAAGCAAACAGCTCCTGACCTCACAAATTAAGCCTTGGGAACTTTTGTCTTTATATAATAATACTTTGAATATTAAACTGTTTTGACCTCATTTCACTGAAACTCTCAACATTTCGTAGTATGATTTGCATTTGCAACAATATAAGTAATAATTATGTTTCAAGATCAAATTACCATATATTATTTGTACAAAGTAATGAGCTTCCTGATATTTCCATATATATATATATATATATATATATATATATATATACATAATGTGCTTTGATTTTGTTCACCCCCTCTATTACTCTTTTTTCTCCTCCCTTGCTTTCATGTCTCTAACACGCTCCTTTCAAGTAAAATAATTTTTAAAAATGTGAAACAGTTTCAAAAACAGGATGATAAAAATATGATTAAATATCAATCTCAGTTGGTTTTATGCTCATCTGTAGGAATGAAAAACCTCTGAGACAATGTAGTGGAAATTACCTTTCACAGTTATGGCTTTGTCTACACAATCAGGACTGAGATTAAGATCAGCTTTCTCTCTATTTCACATTGTCATTCTATCAAATTTTCCACAATGAGACTGAGTGAGTGCAGTAAGGATAACCAAAAAACTGGTAAAGGAGCATAAATCTGAGGAAAAGGTGGAGTTAAAGACAAGACCACTCAGAGAGGCAGAAATAAAAACTGATCGGGGACCTAGGCAGAACAACAGAAATGTAAATGTGGTTTTGTTCTCACGTGGTGAGTTTTCCTAGGGAGCTCAGCTGGGGGGGGCATCAGTACCACCTGCAGGATATGTTAGGTGCAAACCTCAGAAGAAGCAGCTTTTATTTTTTACTGAAAATGCTAATAAGGAGCATTTATTCAAGTTAAGACTGGAAGTGGGTTCATTTCCAACATAGTGTTTTGTGAGTATCATTGTTGCAGTGGGTCATCTTGTGTCCTTGTTTCAGCATTTTGTTATTCCCCTTCCCCTCCCCAAATTAGATAAATGTATATACAAGATGCAGGGTACTAAGTTCAAGTAAAGTGACAACAGAGGTTATACCATAGGGGGAAGAACATACAAAAGAAACAAAAAATTGCATACTACATTAAAAACAACAACAACAACAAAGAAAAACCTCTTGTGTTCATATGTTGGGGTTCACTTCACTTAGCATCATTTTATATGGTCATATGCACATAGCTTTTGAGCTTTTCTGCTCATCTGATAAGATTATCCTAGACATTTACTAATTATTACAGATAAGGGAAACCATGGGACCTATATTTCCTTGGGTCTGGTTACTTCACTCAATATAATTTTTTCCAAGTCTTTCCATTTCCTAACAAATGAGGCAGTGTCATTCTTTCTAATGGAAGCATGAACTTTACTACTTCAGGGGGAGGGGAGAAGGGAGGAAGAGTGAGAGAGGTGGAGAGGGAAGGAATAGTAGGAGAAAACCAAAGGAGGGGATGACAATGTTCAACAAGAAATGTACTCAGTACCTTACTCATGCAACTGTAAACCTTCTCTACAGCATCTTTACAATAAAATAAAATTTAAAATAATCTAAAAAACCCCCAAAAACTGGAGGTGAGGGAGAGGAGACCAGGACTGCTGCACAGAGCAGTACTGCCCAATACAGACCTAAAAGAGCAAGATTCACCAGCCCCAGATGAAAATTCATGTTTCCCACTGCCTTTCTCTCTAGAATGTGATCATGCTGGAGAATACAGGCTGGCTGAAAGTAAAGCCCAGAGAACAGAATGGTACAGATTAAAGTGCACCCTGCATTTGGTCTCCGGCATGGAACCTCTACATGTTATCTTCAGGTGTTGTGTCCACCACTTTTTATCCCTATATACATAACAGTTCTCATTTCTTTCCCTGACCACCATCAAGGAATTCTGAACCAGCAAGGGACAACTTGATCTTGCAAATTGGACTGTGGAAGGGACATCCATCGGCACAGGAAGGATGAAGTATGACACCAAGATTCAGAAGGGTCTGCATGTGCCTGTCCAGGTGAACTGACACTGACTCAGATAGAGAACACCAAGCTCCCATAAGACCCTACCAAAACAAAGGCATAAAATGCAATCATCAACAGCCAGAGATATGGGTGCACAGGTCAGCATCATCAGCAGGACTCAAGAGAGAAAAAGCAAAGATGGTAATGTGAGACTATCACAGACCCCTACCTGCATCATCATCGATACTCTAAACCCATACAAACCACCTATCATCTTGGAAAGCAGAGTGAAGACAGATGGGATCTAAAGGGTTTCTGACCAAATATTTTTCTCATTTCTTCTGCTGTGAATGAGGTGGATGTCTTTCCTCCCTTGTTTCCCTGACAGAACCAAAATGCCTGAACATCAGAAAAATCTTAATAAAAATGCAAGCATTCCTCTTAACACTAAAAAGGCACTGGTGGCCCCTGACAAAAAATGGTTATCCAGAATGCATTACTACATGTACTAATGAACAAATAAATAAAGAAAAAGAGATTTCCATAATTAAAATTTATCACCTTGCACTATAATCAACTCCAAATGGATCAAAGAACTCAAAGTAAAAGCACCCAAAAAACATTACAGGAAGGAATAGGAGAAATTCTAGGGCTCCTTGGCACAAGCCAAAATTTTCTTAATAAAGACCCAGGATATTTTTTGCTTGGTCTGGTAAGATTGTGCTAGACGTATACTAGTTATTGCAAATAAAGGAAACCATGGAAGCTATGTACATATGACCATATAAGATGATGCTAAGCGAAATGAACCCAAAGATAGGGACACAAGAGGTTTGATCTTGCTTGTTGTTGTTTTTTATGTACTTATAATGTACTATGTGATTTTTTTGTTTCTTTTGTATGTTCTTCCTCCATGGAATAACCCGTTTTCACTGTATTTGATTCCAGTGCCCTGCATCTTTATATATGATTTTCTAATTGGAGGAGGGGAAGGGAAATAACAAAATGCTGAAACAAGGATACAGGTTGCCTCATTGTAACAATGAGATGTACAAGACACTATGTTGAAAATGAACTTTACAACTTGGAAGGGGGCAAGGGAGGAGCTGGGGAGCTGGGGAGAGAGGGGATGGTAGAGAAAAAACAAAGGAGTGGGTAACAATGCTCAATAAGAAATGTACTCATTACCTTACTCATGTAACTGTAACCCCTCTGTACAGTATCTTTACATTATATATATATATGTATATATATATGTATATATATATATATATATATATATATATATATATATATATATATATACCCAGGAACACAACAAATCAAAGAAAGGCTGTACAAATGGGATTGCATGAAACTGCAGAGATTTTGCATGACAAAAGTCATAGCTAGCAAGATCAATAGAAAGCACATAGATTGGGAGAAGATCTTCACTAGCCATAAAACAGACAAGGGCCTCATATCTAAAATATACTTAGAACTCAACAAATTAAATCCCTCAAAAAAATCCTCAAAGAAACAACCTCCCCATCAATAAGTGGGCTAAAGACTTCTGTAAAGAGGAAATAAGAATGGTCAATAGAGTGGGGCTGGGAAGGTGGCTCAGTGGTAGAGTGCTTGCCTTGCATGCATGAGGCCCTAGGTTCGATTCCTCAGCACCACATAAGCAAAAAGAAAAAAGCCGGAAGTGGCGCTGTGGCTCAAGTGGTAGAGCACTAGCCTTGAGCTGAAGAGCTGAGGGACAGCGCCCAGGCCGAGAGTTCAGGCCCCACGACCGGACCCCCTCACCCCCAAAAAACAAATCTAACAACAGATGCTGGAGAGGATGTGTCCAAAGGGGAACCCTACTGCATTGTTGGTGGGAGTGTAAACTCATTCAACCACTCTGGAAAGCTGTATGGAGGTTCCTCAAAAGACTCTACATAGAGCTCTCCTATGAGCCAACAATCCCACTTTTGGGCATTTACTGAAATGATAACAAACAAGGCCATACTAAGGCTACTAACACAACTATGTTTATTCACCATACCTAAGATATGGACCCAACCCAGATGCCCTTCAGTAGATAAATGGATCAAGAAAATGTGGTATATTTATACAATGGAATTCTATGTTTCCATAAGAAAGAATGACATTGCCCCATTTGTTAGGAAATGAAAAGACTTGGAAAAAATCATATTAAGTGAAGTAAGCCAAACCCAAAAAATATAGGTCCCATGGTTTCCCAATAATTACTATAAGTCTAGGATAATCTTATCAGTTAAACAGAAAAGCTCAAAACCTATGTACCTATGACCATAAAAGATGATACTAAATGAAATGCACTTCAAGACATGGACACAATTGTTTTTTCTTTGTAGTTATTGTTTTTAATGTACTATGTGATTTCTTGTTTCTTTTTATGTTCTTCCCCCTATGATATATCCCCTGTTGTCACTGTATTTGATTTTGGTACCCTGGAATTGTATTTACATTTATTTGAATTAGGGAAGAGAAGGGAACAACAGAATGGTGAGACAAAGGACAAGATGGAACCAATGCAACAACAATATACACAAGGCAATATGTTGGAAATGATCTGTACAACTTGAGGTTTTGAGGGCGAGGGAAAGTAGGAGAAAAGTGAAGGAAGTAGTAACAAGTTTGAGAAGAAGTTTACTTACTACCTTAGTTATGCAACTGTAATCCCTCTCTACATCACTTTAACAACAACAACAAAAAAGAATGGCTAAAAGGAAGCATGACTCAAGTGGCAGAGAATATCATTGGCTAACAAAATTCCCTGGGTTCAATCTCCTGTACGGAAGGACTATTATAAAATAAAAACACAGATCAATAGTGTTTGAATATATATTGCCATGTAAATTTGTGATGCCAAGGAAACAACAGAAAAAACAATGATTGGGTGAAATTTTCTAGCATCTTTTTACTTCTCCATTGAACCAAGTCTAGTGTGTGCAATATTTTACATTACACACCTCTGATTTATAAGCATTTGGAGAAAAGTCATGCAACTATCAGTATTAAATAGACATGGTAGAAAGAACACAAATTTTGGAATGAAATATTTATCTCCTTCAATCTACTACTCTTTGTTAATACATAATATCTAAAGTCTAAATTCAGATATTTATTAAATGAGCTTCAATAAATATGCAGCCAGGCTTTTCTCTTCTACAAGCTATGTTGACATAAAACTCCAAAGTTTTGGGTTGCACTTTTAATGAAATAACTATGAAGGCCTCAAAACACCATTCTAACAAAACCAGGTTTAACTCTTTACATGGTGTACACTGACAAATTAATCCAATTATCCTAGTTACCAGGGGTTTGTTACAGTACTAATTCAACAAGAACTGTCTTTTCAAAATGCATTAAATACATCTTGGGGGGAAAGTTGATGTGAGACAACAAGTAGAATAAAATGGTAGGTATCTCAACTATCCAGTCAATTTTCAGCAACATTTCAGGCCCCTTTCTGACATGTTATTTGCTCACCTTCCTTGTATTTCACTCTGTAGGATGCACACCCCTATTCCTCAGCAAGCATTCTTTCTGGAGAATCACCTCCAATCTTGAATGATCCTTCATCTTTCTTCTCTCTTTTAGACATGATATCGTACAGTTTAACCAAAGGATATAAAGGTTGAGGTTTCTTCTCAATAACTTGCTGAACATAGGAGTGTGAGCACATACAGATTAATTGATATACATCAATAATATATAACACAGGTATGTGCAACATGGATATATGTGTTTTACACTTCACAGATATGCAAATATGCACAAATAACACATAGAGCTAATCATAATTTGAAAATATATATAATTATACAGGATTATATATGTATATATCTATGTATGTGTGTGTGTGTGTGTGTGTGTGTGTGTGTGTGTGTGTTTTGGTCGGTGGTGGGGCTTGAACTCTGGGCCTGGGTGCTGTCCCTCAGCTCTTCAGCTTAAGGCGAGTGCTCTATTGCTTTAGACACAGTGCCACTTCCGGTTTTCAAGTGGTTTATTGGAGATAAGAGTCTCTCGGACTTTCCTGCCCGGGCTGGCTTCGAACCGCAATTCTCAGATCTCAGCCTCCTGAGTAGTTAGGATTACAGGCGCGAGCCACTGGTGCCCAGCTATATATGTTCATAGTAATGTAATTCTTCTCCCGTACAAGCTACTCTAAATAGTAGTCCACAAGGACAAAGGCTTTGCAGGTATTTTCATCTTGACAAAGATCATGTGTGCCAACTCTCATATAAAGGCATAACAATGCACTCAAATGATATATTCCTGGTAAAAACATCATCCTCCAGGATCATGTGATCAAATGTTTTTCAATAGCATTTCACTTCTGTACTTTTATACCTGCATGTACTCTAATTTACATTTAAAGATCAATTCCTGTGATTCAAATTCTGCACTCCTAAGATACTGCCTCAGTTCTGGTTTATTGATAAGGTGTTCCACAATGTTTCAATGCACTGCATTTAGATTTCCTTTGCTTACCCATATTTCACTCTGAAATATGACACTGATATTAGGAAAATGTAACTCATAGACTACAATATTTGGCTACTCCTCTTGTAAAAGGTTGACTTTAAATTTTATAAATTGTGGAGGTATGTTAACAATATGTCATGCACCATTTGTAAACATATACATCCAATCACAATGTATACATATATGATAAAATATTTCAATTAGGCACAAAATACCCTTAATACCTATGGCAAAAATATTTTGCCTTGTTTAAATTTATTTAAATTGATGAAAGATGTTGAAAATCCAATTTTACCAGGAAATCAATTGTTTGTAGTGACTTCTTTGTAGCCTGAACAGATTATGACTTCTGATTTTATCAATGAGGTATGGATTGCTTTCATGGAGTCATCAAAAAAATAGCAAGAAGAAAGAAAATTTAAGTTGGAGCCAGTAATAATGATTACTTTTATCTAGGTCCCTATGCCATAAACATGGCTTCTTAGAGGGAACAGAGACCTCCATTCCTCCTTGTGTAGTGTTCTACCACTAGTTTGGTGTTCGACCACTTGAGGCATATCTCCAGGGCAGGTTTTTGCTGATTGCTTTTGGTATAAGAGTCTGTCCAACATATGATCATATAAGATGATGTTAAGTGAAATGAACTCCAAGATAGGGACATAATTTTTTTCTTTCTTGCTATTGTTTCTAACGTATTTATAATGTACCAAAAAAAAATAATGTACCATGTGATTTTTTTTGTTTCTTTGTATGTTCCTTCCCCACGATATAACCCTTGTTTTCACTGTATTTGATGTCGGTGCCCTGCATCTTGTATAAACACTTCTCTAATTTGGGGAGGGGAAGGGAAGAAACAAAATGCTTAAATAAGGATGAAGGTTGACCCATTTTAACAATGAGATGTACAAAACACTATGTTGAAAATGAACTTTACAATTTAGGTGGGGAGGGGGTAGTTGTAGAGGTGGGAGGGAAGTTAGGGGAAAAAACAAAGAAGGAGGCAACAATGCTTGATAGGAAATATACTCATTATCTTGATCATGTAACTGTAACCCCTCTGTATAGTATTTTTACAATTAAAAAAGTACAAAAAAAAGAGTCTGGCCAAATTTCTTACCCAGATTTTCCTCAAAATGTATTCCGTGACTCTAAGCCTCTTAGGTAGCAATGAGTATAACCAGTGGTACATTTTCAGTTTTTCCCCCCACTGATGAAGGACTAGTCATTAACTAACACAACAATATGAACATCTCCCTTCCCTATGCCCCACTAATCCTCACTGCTGCAGAACAGGATCTGCATTGTATGCATCTTACTCACCAGCTGCTTCCCTCATTCCACTAGTTTATGTGGATAGTTCTCCGTGTTTCTATCACCAGCGCCCACAGTGGTTGTTCAGTGAGTGTCTTCAGCACAACTCCAAAAGTTCATACCTGTTGTCACCACCACCACCTAGTTATTCTAGTGTGGCTCTAATAGGGATTCCTTACACTCTCAGCCACTCCTGTAGTGTGTGTTCATTGTGGCTTGTCTCTGTCCTTTGACTTTTTGGATCTAAGTGGGCACTCTAACCCTAGAGCCATAGCTCGACTTTCTGCTTTTTAGAGAGACAGCGTTCATGGATTTACCTGCCCAGGCTGCCTTCGAACTGCAAACCATAGACATCAGCTGCCTGAATAGTTAGGACAACAGTTATAAGCCACTGTCACCAGGTTAGTATCTATCTTTTGGTACTGCTAACCGCATAGGAGAGATAACAATTCAACGGATAGTGATAGTCCCCCTCTCACATTCCTCTGACTGCCTGCTGAACAGATCCCAGAGTCAAGAATGCCAGGCAACTTCCTCATTTGGGTCCGTGCTCTTCATTCCTATGTACCTGGAGGATTACATCACCTGTACTTCGGCCATTAGAGACATCCTTTCTCTAGGTCAGTGAAGATAAAATGCTTGTCTCTTTCATATTACTCCTTCCTCCCCCCACCCCATGAAAGCCATGTGAGAAGTGGAGTCAGGAAAGGAATCTTCAGCTCTTAGCCTCCCAATTAGCTATGATTACATCTGTGAAAAATCAGTGTCTTCAATTTATTAATATTCAATCGTTGAAAAGAAGTTTATTCACAGATATGTTAGACCCTACACCTCAGGTTCCAACTTCATATTGTGTCTTCCTGTTGAACAGATTGTGTAGAGTCAAGATTGTCAGGCAGTTTCCTCACTGTGGTCCCTGCCATCCCCAATGCTCATGGATAAAACCGGCATCCAGTACCATCTTAAAGTTGAACTTTCACCTTCCTCATTTATTTAATACCACCCCAGAACCCACAAAGTGCAGTGCCCTCAAAATGTGATCCTTCCCCTATGTCCTTCCATCTACTAAGGTCTTGAACCACTGACATCTTGTTTTCACTCCTTACTGAAGAGGGAAGAAGTTAATGCATTGAGCTGTGGGAAGCAACCTTCCCAATGCCGGCTTTGACTTCTGCTGACCTGATTCCTTAGCATCAACATTGAAGGCACTTTCCTCATTGCTTGTCCTGACCCCAGGCGGGTGGTCAGGGAAGAGTCCGCAGTCTGTCCTGTGGCCAACACCAGTGCTTATGTCTGGGGACTGCCAGGGCCCAAGGCTTCTCTTTCCCCTTACTCCTTGGTCTCCCCGCGGCCAGG
The DNA here is from genome assembly GCF_000151885.1 of Dipodomys ordii. NCBI lineage: Eukaryota > Metazoa > Chordata > Mammalia > Rodentia > Heteromyidae > Dipodomys > Dipodomys ordii. Next base: position 124,516 of record NW_012267435.1, read on the forward strand.
TTACTCTGCAGTGGCCTCCAAACGCGATCCTTCCCCTGGGACCAGGCCGCCCGTCTTTATCTCTGCTCACAGGAGAAGTTGCTTCACAGGCAGTGGGACCCTGGCCGCAACCCAGCGCTGACCAGGAGCTGAACACAGCCCCCCACCCAGGTGGCCAAGCATTTTCCTCAGCACGCTCCCGCCCCACCCCACGCTCAAGATCCTCCATCCTGGGGCCATCAGAGGCGCCCTGCACCCCGGGATTCCATGAGCACCTCCTAGACACCCCAAAGGCTCATCTCTCCCTCTATCCTTCATCCCGCATTCCCCACCCCACCTCCCTCCCCATGGCGCCAAAACCAGATCCTTCCGCCCAAAGCCACCAAGTAGCTGCTATTGCGTCCATCTAGCAAGAGTGCTCGGGGCAGCCGGCAGAAGTTGACCCACAGAGCCGTGCCCCCTCCCCATCCACCCGGTCCCCGGTGTGCTGACCAGCTCCCAGCACGTCCACGTGACTCAGGGAGGGCCTCCGACCTCACCCTCCTGCCCGCCCCTCTCATTCTGCCCACCCCCCACGGCCACCTCCCTTTGTCCAGACCGCGCCACCACCATGACAAAGGCCCATGCGACAGTGCCACCTGTCAGGGACAGGAAGGCGACCTCGAGCGAGGCTCCTCCCCCTACAAGGCCACGGACCAAACCCACCGGAGCCCTTTGACCTGCTCCTCCTCCCCCTACACACACATATTGTCAGTCCCATTTGCTCAACATGAAGTCAGCACTGCTCTGAGGCCTTACCTCAACTCTTACAACAAAGTTAAGGAGAAAACAGAACGAATGCACACACCAACTGCCTGTGCACAGCTGCAAGCGCCAAGGCGCATTCAAGTGCATGGGTCATAAGGACACCACACGGGGTGCGTTGGGCACAGCCATAATGAAGCATAAGACCTAGAAATGACCACGCCCACCAAGGCAAGAACCTACGGACCATAAAGCTCTTTCCTTGTCTGCATGCAGAATCGACACTTGTACATATCCTAATATTGAAAATGGACCTCCACAGCATTGTTCTTCGTTCCTGCCCAACCTTTCCACATTTGCAGGACATTCAGAAAACAGACCCTTTATACATCCCTGGACAGGGATGTATCTCAAAACACTCACTGTCACAAAAAGGTTTTTTAAATATTACATTTGGAAACATACTCCAATCTATTATTTCCATCCTTCCTTCTGGCTTTCCTGTCACCCTGAAGAGAATTTTTCCCACTCCACAGGAATATAGATATTCACTTCTGTTAGCTTTCACATTTCTTTGACTCCATTACTGGATATTAAAGTCTGTTACCTACCTGGGCAGAGTAGAGCAGTGTGGATGCAATATGCTCGATGCAGCCCCACATCCTCATTCTGTTCTCTCACAGTGCACAGGGAATTGCTTGCTGTTGGTATCTGCCTTTGAGATGTCTAACCCTTACTGCAATCTTTCTAAGCCAACTGCTTTGGCCTGTTTGTAGTTAAATCTTCAAGTAATGCTTGTACTCCTGAGACAGAGCAGAAGAGAAGGGGAAACCTCTTCCTGGGAAACATGGACAGAGATTAAACACTTTTTCAGCATAATATTATTAAGTTTTTGTAAAGGCTACTAGAGTTGATGCTCTGTTGAATTATAGTTAAGTCTGTATTGTTAATACCATTTCAAAGCTTTCTATGAATGAGTAAAACGATCAAGACAGGCATTTCCCTTATGGCTTAGAGACATGTATCGAAAAATCTTATACTGTGGCTTTTAAAATAACTGGATTATTTTATATTGTCTGCTGTGTGGGAGGATCATACTGCTCCATCTCATTGGAGAATACAATTCTATGATTTAGATATAAAATCATTTAATAAGTTCTGTTAGGTAGAACACACAGGAACATATGTGGAATAGACATGTTACACTATACAAATTTATCGTGGTTTATCAGAATCTTTGCTTCAGCAAACCGAGGCCATATTTATGGAATGTTGTAAACCTAAGGAAACATTCATGAGAACAACTGAATATAAATTGGTGACAACACACAACTCTCCATAGTCAGAACCTCTTATGAGAGGTTTTATATATGTATATATGTATATATAACAAAGGGGACAGTTTGTGCAAAGTCAGCAGAATCCATGGATGGAGGGGCCAAAGGAGAAGTGGATAGTGTGGTAAACTGTGGAAATTCTGTATTTGTTTGTCCTCAAGCAAGATCCTCAGGTATATGAGCCTTGCTAAAATGTTGACAATTTATTCAACATTTTTGCTCTAGGCATTCTACAACAATGGTTAGACAAGACTCAACTCTATGACCTAATAGGATGCTGGATCCACACAGGATCAGGACTGTGCTCTAAGGAGGGGCAGAACAAATTCATCTGCTCTCCAGGGTAAGCAGATATACATGATGCAAAGGGGATTTAGCAGAATTTCATGTCAAGATTTGGAAGGGAATCAAAAAAAGAAGTAATAAATGATAATGAAAAGCAGGGGACCTGAAGTACAGAGCATAGGGAACCATGGGGAAGGGGATTTAAAACAGAAGCAGATTCTCAGAATAAACAGAGGGCTATAATGCACAGTGAACAGAGGTTACAAATGTTCAAGGTTGAAAACCACCTACAAACAAGAGTTTGACCCAGGAAAAATAAGCTTCTCTGGTCCTTTCTTTAACTCCTCATAAAACAACAACAAAAAAAAACTGGGAAAATCTGTATCCCTATTTAAGCATTTCTTCCCTTCCCCTCCCGAAATTAAAAAGTGTATATACAAGATTCAGGACACTGGAATAAAATACAGTGGAAACAGGGGTTATACTGTGGGGAAAAAACATACAAAAGAAACAAAAAGGACGGGAAGGTGGCTCAGCGGTAGAGCGCTTGCCTTACATGCCGGAGACCCTAAGTTCCATTCCTCAGCACCAAATAAGCAGAAAAGGCCAGAAGTGGCACTGTGGCCCAAGTGGTAGAATGCTAGCCTTAAGCTGAAGAGCTGACGGACAGCGTCCAGGCCCAGAGTTCAGCACCCATGACCGACAATAAAAAAGAAAAAAGAAACAAAACAATCACATAGCACATTATAAATATGTTAAAAACAATAGCAAGAAAGAAAATAACCACTTGTGAACCTCTCTTGGGGATAATTTTTCTTAAGATCATCTTATATGGTCATATAAGATGACCATATAAGTGGGGGGAGGGGAAGGAGGAGTAGGGGAGATGGGGAAGGAAGGGATGCTAGAGGAAAACAAAGGAGGAGGTAACAATGCTCGGTAGGAAATGTACACATTACCTTACTCATGTAATTGTAACCCATCTGTACACTATTTTTACAATAAAAATATTTTAAAAAACAGGGAAAACTCTGGCTCATGCCTGTAATCCTAATTCTAGTTACTCAGGAGGCTGAGATCTGAGGATCTGAGTTTCTAAGCCAGGCTGAACAGGAAAGACCATAAGACTTGTTTTGCTATTTATTCACCAAAAAGCCTGAAGTGGAGCTCTGGCTCTGATGGTAGAGCTCTATCCTGGGGTCCCATCTCCTTTCATTAACAAAACGATACCTATGTAACCAAAGGTTGAAAACAAGAGAAGACTTTAAAGTATAATAAAACTTTCAAATGTGGGAACATTTAAGAGGCTAAACTGTGACATGTAACACTGCTATACTGGATGCACAAAAGCCTAATAAAATAATAGATGCTAGTGACCTTTTCCTGGTAATTATTTGATTAGGCTTTGACTTAATCTTTTTAAAGAATTTTACTATTTGCTCTCTCTATAGAGTCTATTATAGTTCAATTAATTCATTTGAAAAATGGGAGAGTGGATCCAAAGGGAGGGGGTGGAAGAATGAAGGAGGAAGAGGCTAGAATGCTTGCAATATTTCATTGTATATACCACAGAACTAAGAAATATAAGGAAGAGGTGGGACTAAGGGGAGTGATGATCACAAAGTGATGACACAGACCAAGATGCACTATACACATACTTTGCTAAATGGCAAAAAGTTCAATACCTAATCAAAAATTAAGAGAAGGAAGAGAAGAGGTATGTTTGAGAATACTGGAAGGGATAAAATTGATCAAGAGGCACTGTATTCATAAACTACTTCTGTGAATGGCAACACCGCTGTACAACTACTTAAAGATAATAAAAATATTCAAAAAAGTAATGTGGGCGCCTTATGGGGAAACAGAGTAAACAAATGAAGAAGAGAAGAGGGGGGAAATGCAATAAAAATCAGATGTATATCCTACAAAATAAACAACTCTTCTGCATATCCTCCTTTCTCTTAAGTGTGGGAGTATCTCAAGTCTTATATGATTTATGTCCCAGTATCTGTGTGTGTGTGTGTGTGTGTGTGTGTGTATTACTCATTCAGTGTGTTCACTTGTAGATTTATAGGAATATTCTAGTTACCACAAATGAGGGAAACCACGCAACCTATGTTTTGTTGACTCTTCTTCAAGTCCTTCCGTTTCCATAAAAAGGGTACATTATCATTCTTTCTGAAAATGAGTATAATTCCATTGTGTAAATTTGACACATTTTTCATGTATTTGGCCAATGAGGTGAATCTAAGTTGATTCCATATCTTAACTATGGTAAACAATTCTGCAATGACCATGGATGTGCTGGTAGCTTTAGAATGACCTTCTTTGTGGTCTATTGGATAAATGCACAGGAGTAGGACTGTTGGATCATAGGGAAGTTCTATGTTCAGTCTCTTGAGGAATCTCCATACTGCTTTCATTCATTGTTTACATTCCCACCAACATTGTAGTAGCCTTGCCTTTTAGCTACCTTCCCACTAGTATCAGCTATTATTCTTTTTATTGATAAACGTTATGCTAACTGGGGTGAAGTGGAATCTCAGTGTTGTTTTGAACTTCTTTTATGGCCAGAGATATACACATAGTGGAGAATTACACAAAGTGGAGAATTCCTAGTGAGAGCAAACACACCAGGGAAAACCATAATGGGGATCCAAATAGGGAAAGATGGAGTAAAGCAATCCCTCTTTGCAGACAAAGAACTATATGGATTCCACACTCAAGCTACTTGAGTTGATCCAAAACTTTGGCAAAGTTTCAGGGTACAAAATGAACCCACAAAAAGCAGTAGCTTTCCTTTATGCCAATAGTGAGAAGACTGAGACTGAAATCAGGAAAGCAACTCCAAGTGTAATTGCCTAAAAAACCTAGGAATTAACTTAATCTATGATGTCAAGGACCTTCCTTGAGAAAATTGTGAAACCCAGAAAAGAAGAAATTGAAGCAGATTTAAGGAAATAGAAAAACTTCTTATGCTCATGGATGGAAAGTATTGGTAGTACAAAAATGTCAATACTGCCCAGAGCAATATGCAAATTCAACACAATGCCCATCAAAAGCCCAACAACGTTCTTCAATGAAATAGAGAAAGCAATCCCAAATTTCATATGGAATAATAAAAGATGCAGAGGAGCAAGAACAATCCTTAGCAGGAAGAACAATTATGGAGGAAAATCAACATCAAATTTCAAGCTTTATTACAAAGCCATGGTAATAAAAACTGCTTGGTACTGGCACAAGAATAGGCATGTGGACCAATGGAATAGAACAGAAGACCCTGAAATGAGCCCACAGACCTAGAGCCACTTAATATTTCCCAAGGAAGGGAAAAACACATTTTGAGGAAACACAGCCTCTTCAACAAATGGTGTTGACAAAATTGGCTATCTATATGCAGAAAACTGAAGCTAGATACTCATATATCACCTTGCACCTGAATCAATTCCAAATGGATCAAGGACCTCAATATAAGACCTGATACATTGAAAATATTACAAGAAGAGGTGGGGAACATACTAGGGCTCCTAGGCATGGGTTGAAACTTCCTAAATATAGATCCGGAAACACAACAAAGCAAGGAAAGACTAGATAAATGGGATTACATCAAACTGAAGAGGTTCTGCATGGTAAAGGACATAGTGAACAAGATAAACAGCCCACAGAATGGGAGAACATTCTTACTGGAAAAGTACCAGAGAAAGACCTCCTATCTAAAATATACTTAGAGCTCAAAAAATTAACCCCCCAAAAACAAATCCTCAAAGAAACAACCACCCAATTAATATCTGGGCTAAAGACTTAGGAGAGACTGCTCAGAAGAAGTAAGAATGGCCAAGAGACACATGAAGAAATGCTCGACTTCTTTGGCCATAAAAGAAATGCAAAGCAAAACAACACTGAGATTCCACCTCATCCCAGTTAGAACGGCCATTATCAAGACAATTAACAATAACAGGTGCTTGTGGGGAGGTGTCCAAAAGGCCACTGTTGGTGGGAATGTAAATTTGTTCAAGAGCTCTGGAAAGCAGTATGGAGATTCCTCAAATGACTAAACATAGAGCTTCCCTATGACACACCAATCCCATTGTTGGGCACTCAACCAATAGACCACAAACAAGGCCACTCTCAAGCTACCAGCACAGATATGGTTGTTGCAGCATTGTTTACAGTAGCCCGGATATGCAATCAACACAGTTTCCCATCAATGGACAAATAGATCAAGAACATGTGGTACATTTACACACTGGAATTCTACTCTCTAGTCAGAAAGAATGATACTGCACCATTCATAAGAAAATGGAAAGACTTGGAAAAAATTGTATAAAGCAAAGAGAGCCAAACCCAAAAGAAACATCGTTTGCATGACTTCTCTGATTTGTTGTAGCTTGAATGTGCCTATAAATCAAAAAGTGAACAACCTGGTTTGTAAAAGATAAAATATATACTTGGACACAAAATATACAGGATGCTAGACATTCACACAGTGAGGTCAAAGGAGTATAATCTTAGAAGAGGATAGTAAAGGCTCAATTGCCATTTGCATAAGATCATATAAAATGATGTTTATCAAACATGACCACCTAGAAATGCATATGAGGTTGTATGTTACTTTGCTTTACGTTTTTCTTTTTGTAGCTGCTTTTGTTTTCTGTACCTTTTGTCTTTTATGCAATTTTACCTGTTTGGAGGAACACAGGACAAAGGGTGACAAGGTGCAGCAGTTTACTCAATGTACACTATGTTGAAAATGATGTATAGAACTTGTGTGGGGAGTCAGGAAGGAAAAACTGGGAGGAAATGAGGGAAGTGGTGATGCTATTCTAAAAGAAATGCCCTCACCACCTGATGTATGTAAATGTAACCACTCTGTACACCAATTTTTCAATGACAATAAAATAAAAAGAATGATCTGGCTGCTAGCAGCATGTACTTCAAGTCCTTGGACCTGCAAGACATTCTCATCAGCCTAGAATCAAATATGGTTAGCTCTATGGTGTTCCAGCAAACCCTGGATTAATTTTATGCAGGCAATCTGCTGCCTAGTGACCAGCAAGCCAAGCCCAACTTCAGTCCTCTCCTTACTGCCACCAGCTCCCTCTAACTGCATGAATTTTCAACCCTGGGTTCACAAACTCCAGAGAGCAGGAAAGACCTTTGGCCATGGACGGGTAGGGGCTGCTGGGATGGGGCATCCACGTCTCAGCAAAAGACTGTCCATAGCCTCTGTAATCCAGGCTCAGTAGCTGTGGTTGTTGGATGCACAATTTTTTCTAGGAACAGCCTTAGCCCAGTGGTAGAGATGCTGAGCTTTTTATGGGTAGCTGTGCCCAGGCGAGCATGTACTGCCTGGGACCTGGGGCTCTGTTCAGCCAGTGGGGACGTGGACTCAGGTAGCTGTGGCAGTAGGACTAATGGGAGTAGCAGGGGTTGTGAACAGTAGCTGGACCTAGACCAGTCCACAAATAGCCCACACTTGACCCTGATGACCCAGCACAGCTGGTTAAAAGCTTGCATGACTCACCCCTGACAGTCTTCATCCCACTTGTTCCCAACAGTACCCCTTAGGCTGAGTTGGGTGGCACCCTGAGGAGCTCATGGATATGGAAAATACTGAAGAAAACTACCTGAGCCTCCAACAGCCTCGTCAGAGCCTCTTGGAAGAAGGAATGAAGCCAGAAGGAGGCTGTTTCTACCTCTAGCCATTTGGGAAGAGAAATGGGGCCCAAGGACCCCAGCCCAGGTGAAGAGAGTGAAGAGAGTGAAGGGTTGGTGACACTGATCCCAATGGCATTCTGACCAATGATGTTGGTGTTGGTGGCCCCAGTGGGCATCATAGAAATCCCCCATACCTCTGAAAGAAGGAGGAGAATAGCAAGGAGAGGTGCCAGGACAGTGGGCAGAGCTGAATGAGGGTGGCGGTGGCCACACCAGCAAGAGAACTATGAGATGGTGTCATATGGAGATATCCTGTATGTGTGCTTGCCCTGTGCCAAGGGCTTTCCTGCCTGTGAGCAGCTCACTGCTCATATGGAGATGCACACAGAGGAGGAGCTGTCCATCAAGGAGGAGGGGGCATGTGAGACAGGCAGCAGGGCTGCTGAGGAGGAGGCTGAGGATCTTGATGCCTCACACAGCCTATGCAGCAGACACCCAGTCATTTGCATTCTCAGTCTGTGAGAAGACTACAAGGACCTGGCCACCCTGAGGCAGCAGGCGAAGACACTCTGGCTCATGAGTCCATTCCTCTGTATATCAACAAAATGTTCACCCAGGATGACCCTATGACACAACCCATGCAGAGCCACCTGGACCTGAAGCCTTTTGCCTGTGATGAGTGTGTCATGCTCTTGACCCAGCAGCACTGCCCCAGATGCCCCCCACCCAGAGCTTTAGTCAACTGTCTGTACCTAGGGAAGCCAAGAGGAGGAAAGCCTTCAGGCCCAACCTGATGTGTGATGCTGGTGGGGACCATTCTGCCTCCTGTCCCACTACTTGGTGCAGCCCTGGGGGGGGGGCTGCTAAGAATAATTGTGAATGGATTTGCTGAGAGCTGGTCCCTTTCCTTCAGGCTGGGTTAGGGAAGGGTTAGAAGAGAACCTCTTCATGCTAGTGAAGCACTGTTCTTCCTGAGATTATGGGTGGTGCCTGGAACAGGCCCCTGCCTGGAAGGAAACATGACTATGTGTATGTGTCTGTATGAGTCCCTCACTCCAGGGAGCAGATGCTTGGGGGCAGCTCCTTTCCTCCTTTAGCCAGGGTGGCATTGCTCTCTGGCACAGGAATAGTCAAGGTGACCCCACCACCTAACTCTGGGCTTGTGTTGCTGTAACAACTATGGATATGTTCTTCCTCCATATGTTTTGTAAATTGGGAACTCTTTTTAAACCCAAACAAACAATCCTTAATTTTCCTCTTATCCCTTTGGGGCTGAGCCCTGCTCTGCAGACTGAATGTAACTGGAGCAAGTGCCCCTACCTGAGAAGTGATGTTGTGTGCCCATCAGTGAGCTTATCTCTCCAGGCCCCAGAAGCCCTCCCTTGCCCAAAGGCTTCCCTGGTCCTGAGCCCTGCCAAGGCAGCCTCAAGAAAACACATGTTTCCTATACTTTTCAAGAAACATTCTTTGTCTAGAGGTGCTTGTTTTTGTTTTTGCCTTTTGTTTTTCAGTTGAGAACTCTCTGCCCTACCGCCACCCCACATCCCACCCCCATTCCATCTAACATTTATGGAAGTGTTGGAACTGCAAGGGTTAGGGGTGGAGGGAGGCTGGACTTGCTGCCAAGGGCTTCAGTATTTGTGTTTCTCATTTCTGGATGTGTGCATGAGTGTGGTTGCACTGTGTCTGTGCACAGATGCTTCACGTTCTTTCCTCACTGAACAAGGTGGAGAGACTTTTGACCATTGCTAGCTCTTGAAGTCATGAGAACAGTACAGTACTCTGGTGACTGGAAGCTGAGGGTGAACTGATTGCTTTTTTTATTTGTAGGAAAAAGCAGGGCTCAGGTCAGTCACAGGAGCCATCTTGAGTCCTGGAGGTCTGGACCCCAAGCTATCAACTGCTACTCACTATGCATGCTTAGTGTCAGGCAGTGTGACCCACAAGGACAGACCAGCTCACAGCATCTCCTGCCAAGAACAGGATAAGTTGGAAGTGAGACCCGTTCTCCCCTCCCAGCACTCCACCCCTACCCACTCCACATCCTGTCCAAATTTGCAGCTGGAGAGACCCCAAACCCCTATGGGCACATCTAGTGTGGGCAAGAGCCAATCATGGGACTAGAGAAGAGAAGACAATCTTTGAACCCTCCTGGCCACTCTAGTGAGGGTTGATCATGCCCATGAGCTCAACCTAGTCTGGTTCCAATGATTCCCCCATACCATAGGTTTCTCAGATATTGTGTGGGTCCTAGCCACAAACTGAGCCAGACCAAGGTTGCATGCTTCCTTCCATTGCCCTTGGCCAGCTGAGCCACAGGACTGGGCTATCAATCTTTTGTCTTCATTTTGCTTCATACATTTTTCTTGTTTCCATTCAATTTTAAGTTCAGACCAAAAAAAAATTCCAGAATAATCCCCAATCCCAACCATTCAGAGACCATCCAAGTGAAAGCAGCCAAGCTTAGGGACTTAGGTGGTGAGTGATGTTTTCTGGGAATGAGGGAGTGAGGTCACAGGTTTCTTGGTGGAGCCTCCATGTGTTCCCCTATCCCTGAGCTGGCTCTCTTTCCTGTGAGATAGGAGATGGAGGTCTGGACCCTTGGTCTCAGTTCCAACAAGTCTCGCTGAGCACCTGAGGAAACACCTGGGCTACTCCCTAACCCTATTAGCACTTAAACCCACATGTAGCACATGGGAATTGTGCATGCGCCCAGTGGCACACGTGGCCTCTAACACCATAGGCGGCTGCATCTATGAGGTGACTCCGCTACACAACTTCAGGGACTCGGAGCAGAGCTTCATCATTCAGTGTCTGGGTGACAGAGCAATGTACCCACCCAGTACTGTATCAAGGTTTTTCTGTATTTTAATGAGAAAGCACCATGTAGGTTTCTGTTTTTTTTTTCCTGTCATGGGCCTAGAACTTGGGGCCTGAACACTGTCCTTGAGCTCTTCTGCTCAAGGCTAGTACTATACCACTTGAGCTACAGCAGTATTTCTAGTATCCTGGGTATTAACTAGAGAAAAGAGTCTCAAGGACTTTCCAGCCTGGGCTGCCTTTGAACCATATCCTCAGATCTCAGCCTCGTGAGTAGCTAGGATTACAGGTGTGAGTAACCAGTGCCTAGCAAATTCCGTATTTGAGGTGATAAAGGTAGTTGGGATAAGGAGGGGTTAATACAACACTTGGCTTTGTTTTCATTTCCTTGGACTCCATGTCAGTATTTGTTTAAACTGTGTGTGTGTGTGTGTGTGTGTGTGTGTGTGTGTGTGTGAATAATGATAAGAGCCTCACAAGGAAATTAAACCATGGGAGGTAAATGCAGCTTACAGATTTCTGCTTCCATCTCTTAATTCCTAAGTGTTTCAGAGAAACAGTAAGCAGAAAATGGCAACTGTAACTAAGGAATGATGACTTTTTAGAGGGGGGAAATAAGCTCAACTCAAATTCACAAAACCTATTTTTTAAACCAAAATGTATTTTGAATGAGTATGGAACCTCAGTTAGCAAAGATACAAAATGATAGTAATACACTTTTCTCATTGTTTACAAAAACTTTTACAGTTTCAGATCTCAGCAGCTCTAAAGCCAGTCCCAGATAATCCTCATCTTCCAATACAGGTCCTGGGCCAGCTCTAGAACAGCTCATGGGCAGACATAGGGCTGGGAAGAGGTGGGAAGCCTCCCTGGATTCACCACGGACCTCATCATCAATCCCAAGGATTCTCCAAGTCCAGATGGCACCTAACAGCTTGGGCCTGTGCTACCCAGGCCTCAGGCCTGCTGGCTTTACCTTAAATTGTTGCAACAGCTGCTGCCTATTGGTGGCTGTGAGTTCTGGTCACAGGACCTGAGTCTGGACCTGGGCCTCAGGGGAAAGGTGAGCTCCTTCTGATGCTCTGCCCCTGAACCTTGGGGGCGGGGGTGGACTGAGGTGAGAGTCTAACTAAAGCCAAATGCAGGGACTTTTGCATAGCTCAGTTGACTCCAGTGGGTCCGTTAACCTCCTACATCTCTCTCTCTAGTGAAGGGCTGAAAGGACTGTCAACAGTGTTGTTCTTATATCAATGTGTTTGTGCAGTCATGAATGTATTCATTTCTCAGACTTGGGACACGGAGATAACAGCAAAATGGGCACTGCCACTGCCTGCTCCCTCAGGACCCAGACACTGCAAGGCCTCCTCCAAGATTTGGGGGAAAAGAGGGAAAAAAAGAAAAAAGATGAACCTTTAAGAAAATGAAACTCTCAAGCAATTTGCAGCATAGCCATACACCTCAACCTGTGAATCCAACAACCTAAACCCAAACTGACTATCCCAACTCATGTAGCCAGGAGGGGGTTCTAGTCCATTACCACTTGGGGACACTGGACCACCTGCTCACTGTCCCCATGCTGAAGTTTTCACTGGTCCTTAGAGACCTTTGTAGGAGTGTAACCAGGCTAGCCTGCTGGAAGGCATTGCCCTCCTACAGCTATCTTGGGTGGGGGAAGGCCTGTGCCTGTCTCCCACCTCCAGGCCTGAGTAACAAAAGCTCAAGCCAGGCTGAGAGGAGCAGATGGAGTGCTTAGCAGAGTCCTCTCTGAAGGGACCAAGTCTTCCAATTTGCCAGTCACAATGGGGACTATCTAAAGTGAAACTGTAGATGCTATAAGGGAATGGCAAAAGATTTGACCAGTTTTAGTTGATTTTCCAAATGGGATTGGTGGGAATTGAGGCTGTCTGGAAGCCCTTCCTAGGATGCCCCCAGCTTCAGTTGAGCCACTTTAATTTTCTACAGAAACCCCTTCCCCTACATCCCTTCCCTATTAATTGCTGTCACTTATTGAACTCAAAAATGCTCCATAACAGGGGCTGGGAAAGTAGCTCGGTGGTAGAGGCCTTGCTTTGCACACATGAGGCACTTTGATTGATTCCTCAGTACCACATAAGCAGAAAAAGCCAGAAGTGGTGCTTTGCCTGAAGTGGTAGAGCGCTAGCCTGCTGAAGAGCTGAGGGACAGAGCCCAAGCCCAGAGTTCAGGCCCCACGACTGACAAAAAAATAAAATAAAATAAATGGTTCCATCACAGTCCTCAGTTGGGGCAGGGAGGGGCCCAGGGTACCCATCTAATTGGCAGGACACGTTGGGGCCAGGTGCTGTGTGGAGCCACTCTTACCCGCCCTTCAGTTGCTTGCCCCAGCTACTTCAGGAGCCCTAGGTTGGGCTCTGGCTCATTTTCATATACCTCAAGTGGAATGGGATGGAAAGTAGATACAGCTCTTTTAGGGAATTGGTATTGCAAAACCCATTATGTCCTACTTTATAACCTTCACAAAGAGGGGCAGAAGCACTAGGGTCACACTCCTTTACTGGCTGAACCCTTTGTACTCAGCACATTGAGTTCACATCCCTCAAGGGTTAGCATAAATTCAGGTCAGAGTTGCAGGTATGCAGCCCTCTAGTGTCACAGAAAACTAGTTGACCAATGGCAATTTCCAATCAGAAATGTGCAGTATTAATGTATAGTGATGAGAAAGTATTAATCGCTTCATGAAAGGCATGATGGAAAACATTATAAAAAGAATTTGATGCAGAAAACAGTAAATTTTTATTATAAGTAAGTTCCCAGTGACATGGCTGGCAGAGTTCTCTGTTGTACTTGTATTCAATTACTTCTTTGACTTCCCTTTACCTGTAAGGAAACAGCAGTTGGTGTGTTTATGAGTAGAACATCCCTGAGAAAATGTTCAAGGTATAGAAAACACATGGACATTGTTTGTTTCCCAGGGGACTGAACCAGAACCCTAAGTGGACCTTTAGGCTAAGGTATAGTGAACACCTGGGGAGAATGTGGAGGTGGACTCTGACAAACTTTCAAGGTACTTTGGAACACAACACTCTGGTAAGATATATAAGGAAACGTAAGACATTCTTCTACCTCAGAAACGTTTCAATGCACTGATTTGAGCAGAATTTTCAGTACACAGGTACAATAGATATATGCTTAGAGAAAGTGAATCATGAAACAACTGTAAACAGAAAACATTTTAACAAGACTTATTTGGATATTTTACATAAAATAGCTTCCTAAATGTGACATAAAAGAACAACATGTCAACTGGAATTACTTTAAGCAAAATATGTACAAGCAACAGTGCTTTTTTAATTTCTCAGATAGAAAAGTATAAAATATTTTGATGGGCACTTTGGAATTTGTGTCGTTATTTTAAACAAGATAACGATTGGTCCTCATTTTCATCTATACTCTTGGTTTTACCTGTTCATATGCTCGTGAACAACCCAATTTGATGGGAAAATTGTATGGACACAAGGGATGTAAGCAATTTTTTTGTCTTGCATAATACCAAAATAGTAACTAGCATAGATTACAAATGTGTGTTTCTGAGTTTTCATCAATCTGGTACTTCCACAAGCAGCCTGGGACTGGCATTTGCTTTCTGAACCACTTTTCAAAAAGCCTAGATATGTGACTTCAGATATGGAAGTGGTGGCAATGATTCCTGTAGATGAGTAAAAGAATAAAGTGGTCTCAGGCTGAAATCTCCTGATCCCCCTTCATGGTGGTGTGTATGCCTGCCCCTGGCACTAAAACACCTCTAGATTTGGTGCAATCTCTTCCTGCACATCAGGACATTGTCATACTTACCCTCAGACTTTTCAGGAGTCATATTCTCCTTCTGATCCTGAACCACGTCAAATTCTGAAATTAACACACTTGTTACTTTAGGTCTCAAGGCATGATTCACAAATTCACAATCTTTTCTTACCCCAGACCATGAAATAAAAGCCTTTTCTCTAGTGTGGCATTAAATGTCATGAATAAAATTTGCTTGAGGTACCTATCCAAAGTTCTATGCCAGAAACCAAAGAAAGCCCTGATCAAAAATCAACACCTTCTCTCTTTCCCAAGACTTCCCTCAGAATACTCACTTGTATTTTTTCACCCTGGCATTTGATTTTTTTATGTTTAACATATTTTTGCCACATTTTATGATGTAGAGAATAAATGGAAAATGAAAAGGGTACGAAACTAAGAAACAGGGACCAATTAGTTGTTTTTAGAAGTGGACTGATGAAACTTTCCTGTGGCATCAAAATCAACAGAGCTTTTCAAAAACTACAGATCAGATCCATGTTGAAGCAGAATAATTGTTCCTGGCCAGCTATTGCAATGTGACATTCACAACTGGACTCTGGTTCAGATAAAGTTCCCCTACAGGAAATTATCGACACAAGTAGGAAAATACCAAGACAGATTATATCCTTAATTCCTGTATTTACTCATTGTTAACAAAATGAGTGGGGCAAGGACTCATAATATATGAAACAAATTGAGATATTCAGCTTTAAGAGCAAATAATGAAAATGTACACACACACACACACACACACACACACACACACACATATATATATATATATTCACATAGTGAAAGGAGAAAGAGAGACATGGAAAAGGTGGAAGAAAGCAAGAACTATTAAAAACTGATAAAGCTAAATGAAATCAATGTGAGGGTGTTTATTTTTATACTCCTCAACATTGAAACAGATTAAATTAAATCAATATCAAAAGTAAAATATAGAGGATATTTTAATACTGCTTCTTTTATGAATATTGAGGTATTTTAAAGCTATACTTTCAATATATGGGGCCACACTTTTATGTTTATTTCCCAGTGTTATGGAGCCTCTGTATTCTGAAGGACAGCCTGAGGATAAACCACACTGCATTTTCATGCAGCATATGGTGTGGTGTGTGAGCATTATCTATCAATGTCATCTGAAGTTGGATTCCTGGGGAACATTCCAGCAATATTTGTGTCAAACTTTGTTATTTCAATTAAAAATCGTGGAACTTGTGGCATCATCTGATAGTGAGTAGAATGATGAAAGTTAACTCTGTATTGTAGAAATACAGTAATATTTAACCCTAAGGTGCTACATCCAACTTCTCAGGAAGAAATCCAGTGTACAGGCAAACATGAAAAACATCAATTAATTATACCTCATAGGGATAATAAAGAAAGCGAGATTTAAAGAAATTAATGGACTACATTACTAATGATGCTCTAGAAAACGTTCATCACGGAATGTTTTCCTTAAGCATGCTTTGTGCCTCACATATGTTTTTCTTATAAATACTCTTCATTGAAGAAATGGTGGGCTTGGCTGAATTTATATTTCCTAAATTTGAAGTTAGTTTTTTTTTTTAATCCACTTTGAAAGCATATGAGCCTGGGTGCTGGTGGCTCCTGCCTATAATACTAGGTACTCAGGAGGATGACATCTGCTAATCACTGTACAAAGCTATCCTGGGCAGGAAAGGTCCTGAGACTCTTATCTCCAATTAATCACCAGAAATGTGGAAGTCATGTTGTGGTTCAGAATAGAAGAACAGTAGTACGAAGGGAAAAGTTCATGGACAAACCCAGACCCTGGGTTCAACCCCCAAAATTGACAGAAACGAAAAAAATGTTGCATAAAAGCAGCCACCCCTTGCAAAATATTTGTAGGAAAGTGTGGTTTATCCCTAAAATCCTTACTGTCCAACAGGCTAAAGTAGGGACGATCACAGTTCCCAACCAACTCCAGAAAAAAATTCCTCAAGACCCAGTCTCATGAACAGAGTAATATGGGCCTGTCATCCTAAGTACAGGAAAAAATAAACAGAATCCTTGTCCAGGCCATCCTCAGAGAAAAGTTAGATGCTATTAAAAATCACAAAATCAAAAATGGCTAGAAGGAAGCATGACTCAAGCGGCAGAGAACCTCATTGGCTAGCACAAGTTCCTGAGTTCAATCTCTTGCACTGAAGAAATAAAACCCAGATCAACAGGCTTTGAATAAATATTGTCATATACAATTGTGATGCCAAAGAAGCAATGGAAAACAAAGATGGAGTGAAAATTTCTAGCATCTTGTCATTTTCCATTGAAAAGTGCACAGCTGTTTTACACTGCACACCTCTGATTTATAAGCATCTAGAGGAAAGTGACTCAACTCTCATTGGTAGGAAGTACAGCAAGTTTGGGATGGAATATGAATCTGTCTCCTCCAGTCTACTGCTCCTTGTTAAGACACAGCATCTAAAGTCTAAGTTCAGATATTTATTCAGTGGGTTTCCTATTAGTATGTAATCAGGCTGTTCTCATCCACAAGCTATGTTGCCTTAAAACTCCAAAGATTTGCATTACACTTTTAGTACAATAATTGTGAAGGGCTCAAAACACCATTCTAATGAAACCAAGTTTAACTCTTTACATGGTGTGACTGACAAAGTAATCCAAGTTCCCTAGTTACCAGGGGTGTGTTATAGTAGTGTTCCAACAAGAACTGTGTTTTAAAATGCATTAAATACATCTTGGGGGAAAGGTACAATGCTTTTTTAATATGAGACAACAAGTGGAATAAAATGGTAGCTACCTCTGTGGTAACCAAAATTTCTATTTCTCGATAACCCCCACTCCCAATCCTGAATCTCTGGCTTCCAGAATGCAGTCTGCCCAGTCCTGACCACAGCTGAAGAATAGCCCCCAGTCATCTTTGAGCTTCTGTAAACCACCACCTGTGTGTGGTTCTGCCCTGATTATATAAACTCTGCCCCACTGAAGGTCGGTGCTGCTCTTGTCCTTCCAGGATGAGGCAGTCATTGGCTGGCCAAATAAAACTCCTTGTCACCTTTAACTGTGCCTTCGTGGATTTTCTTGACTTCAGGGACATTACACTGGAGGCTACAGTGAGAAAATCAATCTGGATAGCATCAGACCTTGGCCCCTAGGAAACCACCCTCTTAGGCCAGTGTCTTGGCCCTCAGGGAACAGCTTCTTCTTTTTGTCTATTGTGGGGCTTGAACTCTGGGCCTGGGCGCTGTCCCTGAGCTCTTCAGCTCAAGGCTAGAGCTCTACCACTTAAGCCACAGTACCACTTCTGGTTTTCTGAGTGGTTTATTGGACATAAGAGTCTCACAGACTTTCCTGCCCGGGCTGGCTTTGAACCAGGATCCTCAGAACTCGGCCTCCTGAGTAGCTAGGATTACAGGCATGAGCCACTGGCACCCAGCCTAGGGGGAAGCTTCTGAGTGAACCCATTAAGTTTCTCAGCTCCAATGTTCCCTGAGCCTCCCTGGAGTATCTGTTTCCCCAAGGACAATGTGGACAGGAATTATTTGGCTGGAGCTTCCTTGGGAAGCCAACTGGGACTTCTTTGAGAAGCCATGTGGGTTATCTCTCTGTCTTATCTGTCTTTTGGTATTGTTTGCCTCTTGTTCTCTCTGCCTAATTTTTACAAACATGGGTCAGACATCTGTGTTCGTTAAAGCCACTGGCTGATGGCCTCAGTGCGCTAGTAACAATGGATGGAAACCACTGGGGAGGTGCCCCCTGAGATGCTTCAGTGCCCTGTGGTCTTCCGCCACTCTGACACCTGGCTCTGGGACACCGAACTGCCAGAAATCTTTTTAGAGTTATTCAGAAATTTTCTGGAAGTCTCTATCTTGTTTTCTCTCTAGGCAATGGCAGGGTGACACACTGCCCAGAATAGACAGTAGGGAGATTGGTTTGCTGAGTGGAGTGGCAGGCCCATTCAGCAGACTTAGAGCCCTTAAAGGGATGAACTGGGGGCCCACTAGGCCCCAACTCAGCCTTTGGTTTTGGTCTTGTTCCGTTTAAAAATTGGCACCAGTTTTAAATGTGGATTGTTGTTTTTGTTGTTCAATTGGGTATCTCTGGGCCCAGTCACAGGCCTATTAAGTCCCCCTCCCTGTGTGGCAGCAGTAAAGAGGTATGGCTGGATGGTTGTAGACCTGGCTTGGTCCCCTAGCAATTTGGCTAAAGGCAAGGCTGTAAGCTTGATCCACACATTTGCCTGGTCCTGGCAGTGTAAAAAAGTTGTAAAATGCTCTTTTCGAAAAGAGGCTGCAATGCTTGGTAAGAAATGTATGCATTATCCTGCCCATGTAATTGTAACCCCTCTGTACAGTATGTTCACAAATAAAATAAAATAAATATAAAAAAATAAAAAATAAAAAAAATAAAAGTGGATGAAAGACAAAGTCAGGCCAGTTTAGTTTCAGGTGACTGCTACTCAGCCTTCTTCCAACTGTAGGTACAATTCAAAAGGCCAATTGGTATGATAAAGTGTTTATTAAACATGCAGTTCCTGGGGAAAATGAGGCCCAGCTGAAGTTCATTGTTCTGCTAATGCTTGGAGAAATAAGACCCAGCTAAATGTCACTATTAAAAAGTTTTGTCTTACTCATTTTTACATGCGTTAAGATCTTTGTGAACAACTGTGTTTGTATGAGTGTGTTATGTGTGTGAATATGTTCAAGAAACTGTCAGCATGCTGTAAAAAAGGGGAAAAATTGGGTGGGTTTATACTTAAACCACAAATAGGTAAAAAGGTAAATGTGTGAGTTTAAATTCCTAAAAGATCATCAGGTTTGGGTGTATAAAAGGGCTTCTAAGGATTCTCTAATTTGCAAATTAACATAATCTGGTATTTTAATATGTAAGAGTGTTAACACTATGTAATCAAGTTATCTGGCCTGGCAAAAAGGTATTGGGAACTTGGGATTCATTTCCTTTCTGCTAAGTGGGGAATACAGAGGAGAGAAGTATTAGAAATTTAAATGTAAACATTTGTTTATCAATGCCAAAGACTTTGTCTTTTCTGTATA
Organism: Dipodomys ordii; assembly: GCF_000151885.1. Classification (NCBI taxonomy): domain Eukaryota; kingdom Metazoa; phylum Chordata; class Mammalia; order Rodentia; family Heteromyidae; genus Dipodomys; species Dipodomys ordii. Next base: position 144,200 of record NW_012267435.1, read on the forward strand.
AAACTGCTTGTTTTTTTTTTTCAGGAAAACAGGACTGTGAGGATATCTTCGGTGGTTAGGGATCAACTGGCAAAGGTACAACTCAGCCAGTCCATGCCTGGTAGGACGGGCCCTAGTGGGGAGTCCATGCATGGTGGAAGAGGATAAACTGGCACAAAGGCAGTTCATCTAACCCTAAGGAGGTGATGGGAATATGCCCATTCTGTAGCATGGGCCGGGTGCCTATCTTTGCCCTGTTTCCTTTCCCTGCAGATAGACACTGGAAATGGGTGATGTGATTGGTACTTTGAAAACTGCCCCTTGAACTGTAAAGGAGGATTTAAAAGGGTTTATGTAATTGGGTCTCAATAATATTTTACAATTAGCTATATTTTAGAAAAAGCAAAAAGATGCTCTGAGATTCCTTGTTTGTCAAATCTGGATGTGTGGTATAGTGCTGGCGCTTCATCACCCCCACTTCCAATCCTGAATCTCTGGCCTCCAGAATGCTGTCTGCCTGGTGCTGATGACAGCTGACAGTATCCCTGCCCCCCAATCATCTTTCAGCTTCTGTAAACAGCCATCAGCATGTGGTTCTGACCAATATAAACTCTGCCTCAAGGGAGGTCCTTGCTGTTCTTGGCCCTCCCAGGACAAGGCAGTCATTGGCCAGCCAAATAAAATACCTTGTCACCTTTAATCATGCCTCCTTGGAGTTTCTTTTTGTGTGTGTGTGTGGATTTTTTTTTTGGTCCAGTCGTGGGGCCTGAACTCTGGGCCTGGGTGCTGTCCCTCAGCTCTTCAGCTCAAGGCTAGTGCTCTACCACTTGAGCCACAGCGCCACTTCCGGCTTTTTTTTATGTGGGGCTGAGGAATCGAACCCAGGGCCTCAGGCATGCAAGGCAAGTACTCTACCACTGAGCCACCTTCCCAGCCCCTCCTTGGAGTTTCTTGACTTTGGGGATATTACATCTCCACTATCCAGTCAATTTTCAGCAACATTTCAGGCCCCTTTCTGACATGTTATTTGCTCACCTTCCTTGTATTTCACTCTGTAGGATGCACACCCCTTTTCCATAGCAAGCATTCTTTCTGGAGAATCACCTCTAATCTTGAATGATCCTTCATCTTTCTTCTCTCTCTTAGACATAATATCATACAGTTTAACCATTGGATATAAACGCTGAGGGTTCTCCTCAGTAACTTGCTGAGCCTAGGAGTGTGAGCACATACAGATGAATTGGTATACATCAATAATATACAACACAAGTATATACATCAGGGATATACACATTTTATACATCATAGACATGTAATATGCACAAATACCACATGTAGCTAATCATAATTTGTAAACGTCTTGAACATCCACATATATTTGTCACTATACACAGACACACACACACACGCATATATATACACACACAAAGAATGTATGTATGTGTGTGTGTGCGTGTGTTCATAGTAATCTAAGTCTTCTTCAAGACAGGCTACTTTAAATAGCAGGCCACAAGGACAAAGAGTAGGTATTTTCATCTCCACTAACATCAATGTTTGCCAATTCTTGTATAAAAATAAAAAAGAATATCACCCCCAGGATCATAAGAATCAAGTATGTTATTCAATAGCACTTCACTTCTGTACTTTTATACCTGCATGTACTCTAATTTACTTTTAAAATCAATTCATATGACTCAAGTCCTACATTGCTACGGTACTCACCACCTCAGCTCTGGTTTGTTGATAAGGTGTTCCACAATGGTTCAAGGTACTGCGTTTAGATTTCCTTTGCTTACCCATATTTCACTCTGAAATATGACACTGATATTAGGAAAATGCAACTCATAGACTACAATATTTGGCTGCACCTATCCAAAGTTTGACTTGTAAATTTTTTAAATTGTGGAGGGAGGTTAATAATATGTCATGCAGCATTTGTAAACATGTACAATTTCCTATCAAAACACATACATATATGATAAAGTAAATATAGTTCAATTAGGCACAAAAAACTCTTCATTCCTATGGCAAAGATATACTACTGTCTTGTTCAAGTTTATCTTGTTGAAAGATGATGAAAATCCAAGTTTACCAAGAAATCACTTGTTTGTAGTAATATCTTTATAGCCTTCACAGATAATGACTGACTACTGATTTTATCAAAGAGGTATTGCTTGCTTTCAAGGAGGCATCACAAAAAACAGTAACAAAGAAAATTTAAATTGGGGCTAGTAATAACTTGATTACCTTTATCTACACCCCTTTGCCACAAAGATGGCTTCTTAGAGGGAAGAGACCTCCATTCCTCCTTGTGTAGGGTTAGGCTGTTCAATCTGGCAGCACCTCTCCTATTTTTCTCTTCTGGACTTTGAATATTCAATTGCAAGTTCTCTAGCTTGGTGTGCTGTCATTTGAGGCATATCACCAGGGCAGGTTTTACCTGATTGGTTTTGAGTAAGAGTCT
>NW_012267435.1:146692-164168 GCF_000151885.1 Dipodomys ordii
GTACTGCGTTTAGATTTCCTTTGCTTACCCATATTTCACTCTGAAATATGACACTGATATTAGGAAAATGCAACTCATAGACTACAATATTTGGCTGCACCTATCCAAAGTTTGACTTGTAAATTTTTTAAATTGTGGAGGGAGGTTAATAATATGTCATGCAGCATTTGTAAACATGTACAATTTCCTATCAAAACACATACATATATGATAAAGTAAATATAGTTCAATTAGGCACAAAAAACTCTTCATTCCTATGGCAAAGATATACTACTGTCTTGTTCAAGTTTATCTTGTTGAAAGATGATGAAAATCCAAGTTTACCAAGAAATCACTTGTTTGTAGTAATATCTTTATAGCCTTCACAGATAATGACTGACTACTGATTTTATCAAAGAGGTATTGCTTGCTTTCAAGGAGGCATCACAAAAAACAGTAACAAAGAAAATTTAAATTGGGGCTAGTAATAACTTGATTACCTTTATCTACACCCCTTTGCCACAAAGATGGCTTCTTAGAGGGAAGAGACCTCCATTCCTCCTTGTGTAGGGTTAGGCTGTTCAATCTGGCAGCACCTCTCCTATTTTTCTCTTCTGGACTTTGAATATTCAATTGCAAGTTCTCTAGCTTGGTGTGCTGTCATTTGAGGCATATCACCAGGGCAGGTTTTACCTGATTGGTTTTGAGTAAGAGTCTAGCCAAAATTCTTACCCAGGTTTTGTTCAAAATGTGTTCCATGACTATCAGCCTCCTAGGCAGCAATGAGTACAACCAGTGGTACATTTTAAGGTTTTTTAAAAACTGCTCAAGGCCTAGGGAAGTTGATTAACAAAACAATATGAACCTCTCCCAACCCTATGTCCCACCAATCCTGACTGCTGCACAACAGTTGCTGCATTCTAGGCATCTTCCTCAGCAGCTGCCCATCCCAAACCACTAGCTTCCTGTGGTTGGCTCACCACGTTCCCATCACAAGTACCCACAGTGGTGTGAACCACTCACTGAACATGAGTTTTCAGCACAACTCCACAAGATCTTTATACCTTCTGTCACCAACAACACCTTCTTACTCTAGTGTGGCCCCAAAAGGAATTCCTTACACTCTGAGACACTCCAGTAGCCAATGCAATCCCACTTCCTTTGTGCCTTCATTGGGTCCTGAAGTCAGGGACTAGACGCTGTCCTTTGACTTTTCAATCGAGGCTGGCACTCTCACCCTTGAGACATAGCTTCCCTTACTGCGTTTTAGAGAGACAGCTTTCATGGACTTCCCTGTCCAGGCTAATTTTGAACCCCAATCCTCAGATCTCAGCCTACTGTGTAGTTAGGATGACAGGTATGAGCCAATGTCACCAGGCTAGCATCTATATGTTATTTCTACTAACCTCATATGGGAGAGGATACTTCAAAAGGCAGTGATGGTTCCCTCTCCCAGACTCTTCCTCTGACTGCCTGCTGAACAGATCCCACAGAATCAAGAATGCCAGGCAAATTCCTCATTTGGGCCCTGCTCTCCATTCCTGTGTCCCTGGAGGATTCCATCACCTGTACTTTGGCCCTTAGAGACATCACCACCCCCACTTAATGAACGCTAAATATTGGTCTCTCTCAAGTTACTCCTAACTCCTGCACCCTACTGCAGACACCTAACAACACAGACTCAGAAACAACACACAACTCAGAAAAGGGACCTTCAGCTCTTAGCCTCCTAATTAGCTACCATTGCATCGGTAAACCATCTGTGACTTGAGTTTATTACTGCTCAAGTCATTGGAGAAAGTTTACTCACAGAGCAGTTACACAGTGTACCCCAGGCTCCCACATCTGGCTGTGTTTTCCTGCTGAACAGATTCTGTAAGGAGATAGCCAGGTAGTTTCCCCACTGCCCACCTCGCCATGCTCAATGACTGTAGAAGATTCCAGCATCCGACATCATCTTAAAAGTTCACCTCTCATCTTTCTCCTGCCTCCTGTTCCAAACCAGAGCCGACAAACTGCACTGGCCTCAAAAACGTGATCCTTCCAATATCCACCTCGCAAGTATCTACTACCGTCTTGAACCACTGACATCTTGTTTTCACTCCTTACTGAAGAGGGAAGAAGTTAATGCATCGAGCTGTGGGAAGCAACCTTCCCAATGCCGGCTTTGACTTCTGCTGACCTGATTCCTTAGCATCGAGATTGAAGGCACTTTCCTCATTGCTTGACCTGACCCCATGCAGGTGTTCAGGAAAGAGTCCACAGTCTGTCCTGTGGCCAACACCAGTGCTTATGTCTGGGGACTGCCAGGACCCAAGGCTTCTCTTTCCCCTTACTCCTTGGTCTCCCCGCGGCCAGGTTACTCTGCAGTGGCCTCCAAACGCGATCCTTCCCCTGGGACCAGGCCGCCCGTCTTTATCTCTGCTCACAGGAGAAGTTGCTTCACAGGCAGTGGGACCCTGGCCGCAACCCAGCGCTGAGCAGGAGCTGAACACAGCCCCCCACCCAGGTGGCCAAGCATTTTCCTCAGCACGCTCCCGCCCCACCCCACGCTCAAGATCCTCCATCCTGGGGCCATCAGAGGCGCCCCGCACCCCGGGATTCCATGAGCACCTCCTAGACACCCCAAAGGCTCATCTCTCCCTCTATCCTTCATCCCGCATTCCCCACCCCACCTCCCTCCCCATGGCGCCAAAACCAGATCCTTCCGCCCAAAGCCACCAAGTAGCTGCTATTGCGTCCATCTAGCAAGAGTGCTCGGGGCAGCCGGCAGAAGTTGACCCACAGAGCCGTGCCCCCTCCCCACCCACCCGGTCCCCGGTGTGCTGACCAGCTCCCAGCACGTCCACGTGACTCAGGGAGGGCCTCCGACCTCACCCTCCTGCCCGCCCCTCTCGTTCTGCCCACCCCCCACGGCCACCTCCCTTTGTCCAGACCGCCACCACCATGACAAAGGCCCATGCGACAGTGCCACCTGTCAGGGACAGGACGGCGACCTCGAGCGAGGCTCGTCCCCCTACAAGGCCACTGGGCCACACGCCACACCCACCGGAGCCCTTTGACCTGCTCCCCATCCCCCCAACACACACACACACATACTGTCAGTCCCATTTGCTCAACATGAAGTCAGCACTGCTCTGAGGCCTTACCTCAACTCTTACAACTAAGGATCAAGCACCAACTGCCAGTGCCCAGCTGCAAGCGCCCAGCCTCCCGGCAGCGCACTTGCAGTTAGGGGACCTCGCAGTGAATGCTGGGCATAGCGCCTGCACATGCGCAATGCTTAACAGACCCAGGGCAGAGCATGCGCAGCTATGACTCAGCATAATCCTCAGAAATGGCCGCACCCCCCAAGGCAGGGCCCCTAGGCCTGAAAACCCTTTCCCTGCCTGCTTGCAGAATGAGCACCTCTCCAAGGCCTAAGATTGAAAATGGACTTGCACACTCTTTCTCCCAGAATCTTCCCAGTCTTTCACCAGTTTGCAGGACATTCAGAGAAAACAGAAGCAGAGTGCCCCTGTCCAGTCATGTATCTGAAAACGCAAAGTTACCAAAGACGTTGTAAATGCTACTTTTGCAGCGCTGTTCCCATGCTTAGGTGGTATTTTTCTTCTGACTTTCCAGGCATGTGCACTAGAACTATACCCGCTCCACAGGAATAAACACATTTCTTTGACTCCATTACTGGATATTAAAATCTGTTACCAACCGTTAAAATAGGGATACAGGTGGACCCGTTGCAACAATAAGATGAACTTTACAACAGGTTTGGGTGGAGGGGTGGGGGGAGGATGGGAAGGGATGGGAAGGGGAAACAAAGGAGGAGACCGCAATGCTTGATAAGAAATGTACCCATTATCTTGCCCATGTAATTGTAACCCCTCTGTACAGTATTTTCACAATAAAAAAAATAAATAAAACAGCAGCAAAAAAAAAAGATTATTTCTTTGTTGCTTTGTATGTCCCTCCCCGACGGTATAACCCTTGCTTTCACTGTATATGATGTTGTTATAATTTGTGGAGGGGAAGGGAAAAAACAAATTGTTTAAATAAGGATACAGGTGGACCCATTGCAACAATTAGACATACAAGTCTTATGTCGAAAATGAACTTTACAACTTTGGTGGGGGGAGGGGAGGAGGGTTGGGTGGGGGGGGTGGGGGGGGAGGGACAGGGAGGAAGGGATGGGAAGGGGAAACAAAGTAGGAGGCTACAATACTTGATAAGAAATGTACCCATTATCTTGCCCATGTAATTGTAACCCCTCTGTACAGTATTTTCACAATAAAAAAAAGAAATGTACCCATTATCTTGCCCATGTAATTGTAACCCCTCTGTACAGTATTTTCACAATTTAAAAAAAAGAAGAAAATGAAAGTAAAATATAATCTGTTACCTACCTGGGCAGAGTAGAACAGTATGGATGCAATATGCTCGCTGCAGCCCCACATCCTCGTTCTGTTCTCTGACAGTGCACAGGGAATTGCTTGCTGTTGGTATCTGCCTTTGAGATGTCTAACCTTTACTGCAATCTTTCTAAGCCAACTGCTTTGGCCTGTTTGTAGTTAAATCTTCAAGTACTGCTTTTACTCCTGAGACAGAGCAGAAGAGAAGGGGAGAATTCTTCCTGGAACTATTGGCAGAGATTTAGCATTTTTTGAAAATAATGACATACTATTAAGTTTTGGTAAAGGCTACTAGAATTGATGCTCTGTTGTATTACACTTAAGTCTATATTGTTAGTACCGTGTCAATGATTTCTGCAAATGAGTAAAACTGTCAAGATGGGCATTTCCCTTACAGTTTGGAGACATGTATGGAAAAGTCTTATACTCTGGCCTTTAAAATAACGGGATTATTTCATTGTCTGCTGTGTGGGAGGCTCAGATTGCTCCATGTCTTAGGTATATACCATTATTTAAATATAAAATCATATACTGGAGTCCCTTAAGGTGATATTTTTGTCGGCTTTACCTGAAACACATAGGAACACATGTGTAATGCACGTATAACACTATACAAACATATTGTGGTTTACCAGAATGCTCACTTCAGCAAATTTAGCTTCATATTAATGAAGTTTTGTAAAACAACTAAAATGCTCATGAGAACAGCTGAATATAAAATGATGACATTATACAATTCTGTATACTCAGAATCCTCTCAGATCATGTGAATCACTGCTGGATATATCACATAACTGCTGACCTGGTCACTGCTGGGGTGACAGCTCCTGGAAATAAGGTCACAGAATCTAATGGTGTATGAACTCACTGAGCACATATTGAGGAGGACCGGTAAAGGCCATGGTGACAGCAGTGGCTAGACAAATGAACTACAGGGACATCATCAACAGATTCTATGCCCAAGTTTCACTTCTGCCTGCTTAGCTGTCCTGAGAACTTTCCACAAGACATTTGTTTGCTGTGCCTCGTTTGGCCCTAATCATTCATTCTCAAATGACTCTGACCCACACAATTCAAGTCTATTTCCAAATGGCCTCATTTCTACTCTGCTACTGAGTATTCCTGGCTTACTGTGTAATTATGCCATTGAACAGGGGAGGACACTGAGGTGAATGAGAGTTCTGCTGCATCTACACAGCATGTCAGTGATCAGGGATGGAGCAAAAGCTATTGACCCTATAATCATCCAAACCTTCAGTCATAACAAGAGTTCTTTCTTTCCCCTTCTCTGAAATACATTCTTTAAAAAATTTTTAATACTTTTTTGATTGTAAAAGTACTGTACATAGGGGGCTACAGTTACATGAGCAAGGTAATGAGTACATTTCCTATCAAGCATTGTTGCCTCCTCCTCTGTTTTTCCCTCTTACCCCCAAAACTACACTCCTTCCCTCCTGCCTAAATTGTAAAGTTTGTTTTTCAACATAGTGTCTTCATGTCATTGTTACAATGGGTCAACCTGTATCCCTGTGTAAGCATTTTGTTTTTTCCCTTCTCCTCCCCAAATTAGAAAAGTGTATATACAAGATGCAGGGCACCAACATAAAATACAATGAAAGCAGGTTTTACCGTGGGGGAAGAACATAAAAACAAACAAAAAATCACATGATGCATTACAATTACATTAGAAACAATAGGAAGAAAGAAAAAAAAACATTTGTGTCCCTATCTTGGGGTTCATTTTGCTTAACATCAGCTTATCTGGTCATATGTACATAGATTTTGAATTTTTCTGCTTGTCCCAGACATATACTAGTCATTGCAAATAAGGGAAGGGAAATCATGGGAACTATGTTTCCTTGGGCCTGGCTTACTTCACTGAATATAATTTTTTCCAAGTCTTTCCATTTCTTAACAAATGGGGCAATGTTATTTTTTTCTGATGGAGGCATAGAATTCATATATATATATATATATATATTTACATATATATATGTACCACATTTTCTTGATCCATTCATTCACTGAGGGTCATCTGGGTTGGTTCTATATCTTATATGACAAGAATGTACTTCAGCATTAGTTACCATAGCTAAAGTACATTCTTGTCATTTATTTCCTAGACCATGACCACTGGTGAATCTTTTTTTTTTTTTTTTGTCGGTCATCTCATACCAACAAGGGATTCTATACCCAGCACTTAGGCCTGGGGAGAAATAATATCTTGTTGGATATGGACTTTTGCTTTTGTGTAGCTTCAGATTGGTAGCCTGTTCTTAAACCCAGACTGTTCTACAATTCTCCCAAAACCTTAATCATTCAGACCTGTGTTTGAGGATTACCCAAGTTTTTGCTTGACTTCTCCAAACTGCTTCTGTAAAGTTAGGCCATCAGGCATGGGTATTAGTGTACAATTATAATAAAAATGTGTGTGCATGTGTGTATGTTTGTATGACACTCATGGGGCTTGAACTGACACCCTGAGCACTGTCCTTTCATGTTCCATAACTTGAGCCACATCTACAGTTCTGGATTTGAGGTTTTCATTGGATTCAGCCACATGGACTTCCCTGCCCAATCTGACTTTGATACTTAATCCTCCATTTTCAGACCCTTGAGTAACTAAGTTTACAGGCATGAGCCATGGAACATGGCTCAATGCATACTTGTAAAGGAGTAATATAAAGTGTGAGAACTGTTCCTGCCCTTCCCAGATACATAAGCTTATATAGCAAGAGAAAATGGAAGGTTGTAGGCCATTTCAGACTCCCTTGACCACCATTCATAAAATCTGAGCTTTCCAGGAACAGAGCCCACCTGAGGCTGCCCCCACCTGTTCACATGCAGAAAGACATAATCCAAAGAACATCCTGGTCTGGGGCTAATGCTAGCTGTGACCACACCAGGAGTGAATGTTTCAAAGTGTTCCTGCTGTCATCTCTGAGGCTTTCCCTGTCTTGGACATGAGGCACTCCGGTGGGAATAGTGGGCATCACTGTAATGTGGACACTCAATGACTGAATTGTGTGTGCTGACACCAAGCACTTACAGTGGGACCACCACAGGGCCACTGATGCTATGAATGGAAAAGACACTCTGACCTATCAGGAAGCTCACATGGGGACAGGAATTTTTTCTGGACCAGAAACATCCAGAGTAGGGAGGCTTGGTGATTTCAGTTTTCTGGCATTGTTTTGTAATACTTTTTTATGGACAACTGGACATGAAACCATACTTCAACATGTAAGTCTTTCATCTTTTATCATTGGCATCAAAGTGATCTTTTCAGCATTACTGGACAAAATATAAAAAGGCATGCATTTGGTTGGTATAAATAGAAGCATACACATTAGAATACTAATGAAATTTATTGTTAAAATATTTTCAAAAATCCTAGTTACTTAGGAAGAGTCCTGAAGATTGTGACTCAAGTGTTAGAGTACCAGCCTGGAGGGAAAAGGCTAAATGACAGCACCCAGACCCTGAGTTCAAGGCCCAACACCAGCACAAAAAAAGTATCCACAAGTAAAACACAAATGCAGTTCTCCATTTTCTTACAGAGTGATTAAATGCAAGCAGCTTTCATCAGGAGAAAAATTTTGCATGTGAAAATGTTGAGCTAGGAGATACAGACTGATGTGAGCATCCCATGCAAGGAACAAATATTCATTGAGTCTCATGAATGACACATTGATGAAGGAAGAATGCTGACATTGCCTGCATGCGTGCTTTTATGTTCTCAGACCTATGCCCAATCCCTCCTTTTTAAAAACAGTCTTTTCACACCAATTCTCTGGAAATGAAAATAGTTCACACAAACTTTGCTAGCAATATTTCTGTCAGAGGAGATTTTAGGAGGGAAAATTTCCCACTATTTTTGTACAATTAAAGCAAACGAAACAAATACTATAGGATCCGCTACACAAGGAAAACAAGCATAAGGGCACAGTACAATGTTGAAAGGATCTTAGGAGATATTTATGACTGTGTATACATATGTGTATGTTATTGACTTTGCCTTCCATAAGCCTCCTAGTTCTAGGAATCTAGTACTACAAAGAAAGATCATGTCGAAGAGAGGCACTACGAACTCCCAGGATCCACACTGGCTCAAGAGAGATGCCCAAGCACCTGCGGTTCCAGCTAAAAGATGGGGAAGAAGGCGCTGATGAGTGCAAGAGTTGGGTGTGTGCATCATGCATCATGGCATAGCAGGTAAAGTAGAGGAAGAAATACAAAGGTGTCTCTAAAATTACCACAAAATTGCCTGGAAACATGAGCATGATAGTGTTTTGTGTGTGTGTGAAAATACTGTACAGACAGGTTATAATTACATGGGCAAGATAATGAGTACATTTCTTATCAAGCATTGTAGCTTCCTCCTTTGTTTCCACTTCCCATCCCTTCCCATCCTCCCCCCGCCCCCCCCACCCAATCCTCCACTCCCCCTCCTAGCTCCACCAAAGTTCGTTTTCGACATAATGCCTTGTACGGAAGCCCCTCATTACAATTGATTTTCCCTTCTTAATGGGATCATATTTGATGTGTGTGTGTGTGTGTGTGTGTGTGTGTGTGTGTGTGTGTGAAAACATTATCTGTTCCTTTGCTCTACGCTCCTTTCTGTCTCCATGGAGCCTCATATCACACGAGGTACAGGGTCTAAATCATATCTATGAGAGAAATGAATTCATTCTTGGGTTCACAGCCTGTTCGGAAAGACTCAAGCATTTTGGACTCCAAAACCCGAGCCATCAGTGAGACTTGTGGGAGCAGTTTTTGACACTGAGGAAATCCTGCCATCTATTCTTTCTCACCACACGCTGATCAAATAATTATTGGCATTCTTTTGCCCGGTATTTCCTACCACCCTACCATGCAGAACTTTACTTCATTGTACTGATAGAACAGGCATCATCATTTTCTGTTTTATATTGAATATTTTACTATTTAAGTTGGTGAAACTTTTGTTTGAATTCCTGCTCTGAACCTATTCAAGTTGTACTGGTGTTGCTAAAAGTATAAGGACAGTGTTTAGGTGGGCTAATAGCACAAAGTTCTTAACAAATCTACAGCCTATGAAAATGTCCTAGGAGGATATAATATCAATTTAGAATGCAAGCTGTGGGATTTCTGCGTGATAGACTAACAGACATAGAAACTAATAGGATAACACTTATAGTATAAGTATCTTAAACATGAACCAATATCTTTCAGAATCTTTTATAAAGTTTTATTTTAAAATACACAATATGTTCACAACGAACCCAAATTTGCGTGAAATAAGCCAACATAAAGGAATAAGCTCACTTCATTACATCAGAGTTCAATGCTAGCCCACTCTTACAAAAGCTTAAAATTGAAGAAGGCTCTACTGCCAACTCTAAGATAATTTTTCTCATTATGCCAAATTCCTTAACTTCAGTTATTTTTCTAACATGTTACCACATATGATTTTAGTATTGTTCACCTTTCCTCATCACATCCTCTTAAGCATTTCCACAATGATAAATGATTTATACATATATGAATATTATAAACCCATGTATATGTCTCTACACATTTATGTGTACATATTTATGTACACAGAGAAATGCTCAACATCCCAGAACATAAAGAAAACGCAAGTCAAACAGAATTGATCCAAGCACTGGTATTTCATAATTATAATTCCAAATAACTCAGAAGGTTGAGATCTTGTATCTGGGATGAAAGTCAGCCCAGAGAGGAGCCTACAAACATTTGTCTCCAAATATACATCAAAATGCTTGAAGTGGAGCTTTGGCACAAGTGGAACAAAACAAAGCCCAGCACTGAGATTTCATTTAACTCCAATTAAAATAGTTATCATCAAGAACAGAGCAACAACAAATGCATCTAAGGAGACAGGGAAGAGGGAACCCTATAAACTTGTAGGTGCCAAAATAAACCATCATATGTATAAGGATATGTATACACACATATAGACACACAAATGAATACACACATCATATCCCATATGACAGTAATCTATTCTGTCATGGAGACTACCAGGCTTCCCTTGTGTGGAGGCTGGAGCTGCAAACTCTTTCCTAGCTTTCTCTCACATGGCTGCTCTCCTACACTTTTCACCTGTTCTGTTCCTCTCTTGTGATTCTCAGTGTTCTTCCAGTATGGCTTTTCTGAATATAATCTCTTCCTTGTTTCCCAGACTCCTCTCCTTCAGCATCTGATGGAGAAATCTACTCCCCCACACTGAAGTTTTTCCCCTTCCCTTCCACAAATTATACCGACATCAAATACAGTGAAAGCAGGGGTTATACTGTGGGTGAGGGACATACAAAGCAACAAAGAAATAATCTTATAAATGTGTTAGAAACAATCACATGAAAGAAAAACATTTAAATACATATCTTAGGGTTCATTTCCCTAACACCACCTTATCTGGATGTTAGTATAGTTTGTGGAGGGGAAAGGAAAAATATTGTTTGAATAGGGATACAGGTGGACCCATTGCAACAATGAGATATACAAGACGTTATGTCAAAAATGAACGTTACAACTTTGGTGCAGGGGGTAGGTGGTGGGGAGGGGGGCGAGGTGGGTGAGATGGGAAGGAATGGGGAGGGGAAACAAAGGAGGAGGCAACAATGCTTGATAAGAAATGCACTCATTAACTTGCCCATGTAATTGTAACCCTTCTGTATGGTATTTTCACAATAAATTAAAAAAAAGATGAGAATATAAATAGACTGCTGTGTTGAAAGTAGCATCTATTTATTACTGTATACATGAATATATAATTGATGTAGCCTTCGTTCAGGCTCCTATTTCTAGGAATCCAGCATTATAGGGATGGAAAACATTGATGAGAGCCACCACCAACTGACAGGATCCACACTGGATCAAGAAAGATGCACCAAGTCGGGTACCATTGGCTCAAGCCTGTAATCCTAGCTACTCAGAGGCTAAGTTCCGAGGATCGCACTTCAAAGCCAGCCCAGGCAGGAAAGCCCATGAGCCTCTTATCCCCAATAAACCACTCAGAAAAACCAGAAGTGGCACTGTGGCTCAAGTGGTAGAGTGCTCACCTTGAGCTAAAGAGCTCAGGGACAGTGCCCAGGCCCAGAGTTCAGGCCCCATGACTGACCAAAAAAAAAAAAAAAAGATGCACCAGCACCTGAGGTTTAGGCTAAGTTTTGGGAAGGAGTTGATGACTGCAAGTGATGGCCACGTGCATCATGGGTCATGGCATACCAGGTGAATAAGGAAAACAGAAGATGGTATCTCTCACATTGCCTGAAAATTGACTGGAAAAAATCAACATGGTAGAATTTACAGCCATGTGCAGACCTTCATCATAATGAATTTTCCCTTCTTCCTGGGATCTTATTTTCTGTGTGTGAAAATAAAATATGATTGCTTTCTTCCCCTACCTGTCTCCATGGAGCCTCATGGTACATAACGTGGAGGGGTCTAAAGAGTATCTATGAGAGACTTGCTTTCTGTCTTGGGTTCACAGGCTAGTCTGAAAGACAACCATTTTGAATGCCAATATTCAGAGCTCAACAAAGGTTTCTGGGAGAAACTTTTCATATTTAGGAAATCGTGTCATCTATTCTTTCTCACCACACATTCATGAAATAACATTCTTGTGCATGGTATTTCTTACCATGTGATCATACAGACCTTTATTTCATCATACTGACACAATGGACACCATCATTTCCTATTTTATATCAAGTGCCTTACTTCTTCAGCTCAAGGCTAGTGTTCTACCACTTGAGCCACAGTGCCACCTCCATGCCTTACTTCTTAATTTGAAAATAAAAAGTTTTATACTCCTGCTAAAAATCTCTTTAACTGGGAATGGTATTGCTAAAAGATAGCAGTGAATGTTGAGGTGGCTTAATGGAGAGTAGAAAGGTATTAACAGTCTAGAACCTGTGAAAATATGATGAGTGGCTAGGATGCATTTAGAATGCAAACTGTTGGGTTCTCTGTGTTAGATTATCAGAGATAGAAACAAGAATATACCACTTTATTTTGTGGTAGAATTCTCTTAAGTTAAATCAACTAATATTTTCCAGATATAAACATTTGCTCTATAAATACATAATACATCCAAAACAAACACCAATTTGCATGAAATATAACAATAGAAAAGAACACGCCTACCTCAGAAGATCATGAGCTTAAAGCCATTCCCTGCTACATAACAAAACCCACTATCAAAAGTAAGATTAAAAAAAGAAGCATGCTGTACTGCAAAAACAAAGATTATTTTTGTGACTATGCTAAATTCCTTAACTTCACTCATTTTTGTAAAATATTCACAGATGTAATTTTGGTTCTTGTTCATCTTCTAACATTCTTTTTTTTCCTGGACAAAACCTTCTAAACCCTTCTGTAATGGCAATTTTTTTACATATACATGCATGATCATTTATATATCTATCTATATATGTATATCTACATATAGACATATGCACGTACACATACATAAACCAAACACCCACACACATATATACAAAGAAATGTTTGACATCCCAGGTCATAAAGGAAATACAGGTCACAACAGAATTGATCTAAGCACCAGTGTTTCACTTCTGTAATAAGAGATACTCAGGAGGTTGAGATTCTCTTTCCAGGACCAAACTCAGCCCAGACAGGAAAACCTATGAGACTCTTATTTCCAATTAATCAACAAAATGTTTGAGGAGGAGCATTGGACCAAGTATAACACAAAGGAAACAACCCAGCACTGAATTTTTTTATTACTGTGAAAATACCATACAGAGGGGTTGAAATTACATGAGCAAGGTAATCAGTACATATCTTATCAAGCATTGTACTGTATGTATCATGTGGTGTATGAGCAGTAACTATCAATGACACTTGAAATCTGATTCCTGGAGAGAGTTCCAGGAATATTTTATTTCCAATATTCTGTTACATTAAATGAAGAATCTTAGAACCTGCTGCATCTCTGCTGCTGACTGGAGTGATGAAAGTAAACTCTGGGTTGTAAAAATAATTTGTAGTTAGCACTAAAGGTTCTACATTCTACTTCCCACAAAGAAAGCCAGTGTACATGCAATGCAGGAAAAGTACCAAATTATTTTCTCATGGGGAGAAAAAGAAAGTGAGATTTAAATAAATTAATGGACACTGAGATCAATTATACTTTAGAAAACTTTTCACCAGGGAGTGGGTGCCTTGTGCATACCTTGTGGTACACAAATGTTTTCTTTTAAATACTGTACATTGAAGAAATGGTGGAATTAGCTCAATTACCTTTAGTTTTCTAAATCTGAAGTTACTTTCCTTAAAAATCAACTTTAATGTTCTCATAAAAACAGCTCTCGGGCTGGGAAGGTGGCTCAGTGGTAGAGCGCTTGCCTTGCATGCCAGAGGCCCTGGGTTCGATTCCTCAGCACCACATAAGCAAAAAGAAAAAAAGCCAGAAGTGGCGCTGTGACTCAAGTGGTAGAGCGCTAGCCTTGAGCTGAAGAGCTGAGGGACAGCGTCCAGGCCCAGAGTTCAGGCCCCACGACCGCCCCCCCCCCAAAAAAAACAGCTCTCTCTTGCCCAATTTCTTGCTGAAATGTGTGATTGTTCCTGAAACACAAACTACCCAAGAAGCTGAAATCGAGAGGATCATAATTCCCAAATAGCTTCAGTAAAAAGTTCATGACACCCCACCTGAAGCAACAAAATCTGGCCAGAGTGGTATCAGCATATTACCTAGTCACAGAAGTAAAACAAAGAGGATGCTGGTCCAAGCTGTGCTGAGCAAAAAGCTAGATGCTAATAAAATACCACAAAGTCACAAATGACCAAAAAGAAGCATGACTCAAGTGGCAGACTACAATACTAGCCAACACAAAACCCTGAGTTGAATCTCCTGGACTGAGCAAATAAAATAAATACACTGAATAAACACTGCCATACAAAATTGTGAATACAAGGAAGCGATGCAAATCAGAGATGGAGAAAAAACTTCAGACATCTTTACACGATTCATTGAGCCGTCTACTGCCTGCCATACAGAATTATTTTACATTAAACGCCCCAACTTAGAAACATTTTTATTTTTATTTAATGTTGTCAGTTGTGGGGCTTGAACTCTGGACTTTGGCGCTGTCCCTGAGCTCTTCAGCTCAAGGCGAGCACTCTACCGCTTGAGCTACAGCACCACTTCTGGTTTCCTAGCAGTTTACTGGAGATGGCCCTGGGTTTTATTCCTCAGCACCACATAAACAGAAAAAGCCGGAAGTGGTACCGTGGCTCAAGTGGTAGAGCACTAGCCTTGAGCTAAAGAGCTGAGGGACAGTGCCTAGGCCCAGAGTTCCGGGCCCATGACTGGCAAAAAAAAAAACAAAAACAAAAAAACAAACCTCTCATGGACTTTCCTGCCTGGGCTGGCTTTGAACCGTGATCTTCAGATCTCAGCCTCCTGAGTAGCTAGGATTACAGGCTTGAGCCACTGGCACCTGGCTTTAGAAACATTTTAAGGAAAATCATTGACCTGTCTCTGTTAAATATACATGTTAAGAAGAACACAAATTGTGCAATGAAATCCTCATGTGTCTCTATTCATTTGATGCTTCTTGTTTAGACATAATACCCGAGGTTCAAGAATGACATTTGTGAAATGAGTGTCACATCAATATGCAACCAGGATTTTTTGAACCACAAGCTATGTTGGCTTAGAACTCTAAAGATTTGGGTTATACTTTTAATGCAATTATTATGAAGGCCCACAAAGACCACTCTAATGAAACTGAATTTGGCTTTTATGCTGTGTACATTGACAAAGTAAACAAAGTTCCCCGAGTTTCCTGGCATTGGATAACTCAGAAAAATTGGGTTCTCAAACAAACTAAACATATTTGGAAGAAAAAGCACAATGTATTTTCACAGAGGACAAGTGGAATAAAATGTTACCCAATGCTACTCTCCAGTCAATTTTCAGTAACATTTCAGAACGCATTTCTTTTTCTTTTTGCCAGTCCTGGGTTTGAGCTCTGGAACTGGGCGGTGTCCCTGAGCTACTTTTGCTCAAGGCTAGCACTCTGCCACTTGAGCCACAGCACCACTTCTGCCTTTTTCTATTTATGTGGTACTGAGGAATCGAACCCAGGGCTTCATTCATGCTAGGCAAGCACTCTACCACTAAGCCAACTTCCTAGTCCTCAGGATACTTTCTACTTGTTAGTTCCTTGCATTTCACCATCCTGGATGCACATCACTTTTCTCCAACAAATATTGTTTTGGGAATTACCTGGAATCTTGCAAATTCCTTTTACACATAATATTGGAAAGCTCAGCCAAAGAATTCACTGGTTGAGATTTCTCTTCAGTAACTTGCTGAGCCTAGGAGAGTGAATAGGTACAGTTTTAGTAATACATATCCATAATTTATAGCACATGAATGACATGGATCTAAGCCTTTTATATATTAAAAAAATATGAAAATAGCCACAACCCATAGGTAGGTAGATCAAATTTAGAAGTTGAAAATATTTTGAACATCAATGTGTGTGTGTGTGTGTGTGTGTGTGTATGTGTGTGTGTGTTGGAGAGGGGGTGCATAGTAATGTTACTCTTCTCCCAAACAGGTTACTACAAACAGTAGGTGACGAGGACTTTGTAATTATTTCATGTATGATTAGATCAGTATGTACCAACTCTTGAATACAGGCACAACAAGATAGTCACATAACCTACTGCAGGAAAACAGATGAGCACATGTATGCATTCACACACCACCAGAATATCATCCCTTAGGCCCAATAGACTCAAATCTTATTCAGTAGCACTACCCATCTGCACATTTATATCTGCACGTATTCAAGATTACATCTATTACATTTAAAGATGAATTTCTGTGGCCCAAACTGAACACTGCTAAGATACAACCTCAGTACTAGACTTTTGGCTAGGCGCTTTTGCCCAGGCCCTACTGAGTACATTCTGCTCAGTCTACTGCCAATATTTCCCTGCTCTTTTATGGGCCCATTGTATTTTTTCCAGGTTTTGACCTTAGGAAACCTGAGTTTTAGATTTGATATCACCTTGACCGCCTCCTTGTGGCCAGTAAACTTCATAGTCAGTGAAATTATATACTCAGCCCAAATTCTTCCCCTTTTTGGGGGGTGGGTCCGGTCGTGAGGCCTGAACTCTAGGCGTGGGTGCTGTCCCTCAGCTCTTCAGCTCAAGGCTAGCACTCTACCACTTGAGACACAGCGCCACTTCTGGCTTTTTTCTTTTTGCTTATGTGGTGCTGAGGAATCGAACC
Organism: Dipodomys ordii; assembly: GCF_000151885.1. NCBI lineage: Eukaryota > Metazoa > Chordata > Mammalia > Rodentia > Heteromyidae > Dipodomys > Dipodomys ordii. Next base: position 163,358 of record NW_012267435.1, read on the forward strand.
CAGGGCCTCAGGCATGCAAGGCAAGCGCTCTACCATGGAGCCACCTTCCTAGCCCTCTTCCCCCTTTTGTGATGGTAATTGAGCTTGAACTCAGGGCCCTAGAGCACTTGCTTAATTTTTTGAAGATGGCAAGTGCTCTGCAACTTGAGCCACTTCTTCATTTCTGGCATTTTTGCTGCTTTGTGAGATTGTCTCTCAGATTTGCATGCATCTGGGTTCAAACTTCCATCTTCAGATTTTAGCCTTTTGTGTAGCTAGGATTACAGGCATCAGCTACTGGCCCACTGCACATGAATGATGTCATTGTATTATTTTATCTTTTTTGCTAACTTTGGGGCTCAAACTCAGAGTCTCCCATTCTCTCTTTGCTTTGTCACTCAAGACTAGCACTCTACCACTTGAGCCACATTTCTAGTTTCTCAAATTCCACTTTTAAGAAGCCTTTAATGTTGTCTGGAATGTGTCTCATGAAGAGCTGGTAACTTGTGCATTGGGATTCAGAATCTCATTTCTTCATTACTGACAGGATATTGTGGACCATGTGTTGGACACACTGCCCTTTGGGAAGCAGGTGCACTACACTGTCAATGTGAACCAGGACCACATCCAGAGAACAGAACACACACTCAAAAACCAACATGGCTCCTCTCTGAACTATTTCAGGTTGGCTGCATTTATCTCAGTGAGAAATATGCAAATATGTTTTCATCTTTTTTTGAACTAGAACTAGGGTTTGAACTCAAGGCCTCACATTTTTAGTATCTATTTTTTATTGTAAAGATACTGCATCTATTGAGATATTCATGTGGTT
>NW_012267435.1:165305-169640 GCF_000151885.1 Dipodomys ordii
TGAGCACCTGAGGAAATACTTGGGATCCTTCCCAACACTATTAGCACTTAAACCCACATATCACATTATTTGAACTGCAGTAGCACACAGGAATTGTGCATGCGCCCAGTGGCACATGTGGCCTCCACCAGAATGGGCAGCTGCATCTATGAGGTGATTTGAAACTATGTGATCCCTCTACAAAACTTAGGGACTGGGATCAGAGCTCCCTCCCTCACTGTCTGGGCGATGTACTATTGTATCCACCATCAAGCATTTTTATGTATTTTAATGGGAAACTACAATGTGAGTTTCCTTTTTTAAAAAATTTGTGAATCATGGGCCTAGAATCTGGGCCTGAGCAACTGTCCTTGAGCTTTTTGCTCAAGGCTATCACTCTACCACTTGGGCTACAGCACCATTTCTAGTATCCTGGGTATTAATTGGAGAAGAAACTCTTATGGATTTTTCTGTGAAGCTGGCTTTGAACCATGATCCTCACATCTCAGCCTCTTCACTAGCTAGGATTACAGGTGTGAGCAACCAGTGCTGGGCGAGTTCCCTATTTAAGATGATGAGGGTAGTTGGGATGGGGAGGGATTAATACAACACTTGATTTTGTTTATTTTTCTTTTGATTCCATGTCAGTGTATGCTGCAACTCTGAGTGTGTGTGTGTGTGTGTGTGTGTGTGTGTGTGTGTGTGTGTGTGTGTGTATTACTGCTCTTTTAGGAATTTTGACGTATTTTTTAAGTTAAAATGTAGATATTTATTTCTGTAGTACTTTTTAAAATTTTATTTTATTGTAAAGATGCTGTATCTATTGAGGTATTTTTAAAGCTACAGTTGCTATATTTGAGGCCAGAATTGTATGATCGTTTCCCTGTGTTATAGAATTTCTGTGTTCTAAAGGACAGCCTGAGCTGGAATGTGGCTTAGTAGTGGAGTGTTTGCCTCACATGCATGGAACCCTGCGTTCAAGTCCTCAGTACCACATATACAGAAAAAGCTGGAAGTGGTACTGTGGCTCGAGTGGTAGAGTGCTAGCCTTGAGCAAAAGAAGCTCAAGGACAGTGCCCAGCCCTAGATTTCAAGTCACAAGACTGGCAAAAATAAGTTTCCTAAAGGACAGCCTAACAATAAACTGCAATGCACTGGCATGTGCTATATACCATGTGATGTGTGAGCATTAACTATCAGTGACATCTGAAGTCTCCACCCTGAGGAAGATTCTAGGAATATTCATGTCTAATTTTGTGTAATTTTAAATGGAGAATCTTGGAACCTATTGAGTCTCAGATAGGAAATGGAGTGATGAATGTAAACTCTTTGATACAAAAGTAAAGTTGTATTTAGCCCTAAAGGTGCCATATCCAACTTACCTTGAAGAAATCCAGTATACAGGCAAAGCATGTAAAATATAAAAAAATTTTTATTTCAAGGGGAGAATAAAAAAGAGAGATTTAAAGAAATTAATGGATGTTGCTGCCAATGATACTCTAGGATAGTGGTTGCATTATGTATGCTTTATGGCTCACAAATATTTTCCTTACAAATATTGTTCATTGAAGAAATGGTTAGATTATCTGATTTTCCATTAGATTTTTAAATTTGAAGTTAGTTTTTCTTAAGAAATCCTCTTTAAAAGTGTATAACCACAGCTAACCCTGGCAAAATATTTGCTGGAGTTATTTTTTCCTGGAATCCTAACTCCCCAGGAGGCTGAAGTGGAGATGATCACAGTTCCCAATGAGCTCCAGGAAAAAGTTCATGAGACTGGATCTCAACCAATGAAAATCTGAACAGAGTGGTATGGGCCTGTTATCCTAACTTTATAGGAAAAATAGATAAGAATCCTGACTCAGGCTGTCCTGAGAGGCAAGTTAGATGCTACTAAAAGCATCACAAAATCTAGAATGGCTAAGAGGAAACATGACTCAGGTGGCAGAGCAGCTGACTCGCTAACACAAAGCCCTGAGTTCAATCTCTCGGTACTGAAGAAATAAAACAAATCAAAATCTCCAGATCAAGCTTTGAGTAAATATCGCCATATAAAATTGTGAAGCCAAAGAAGCAATGATAAGCAAGAACTGAGTGAAATGTCTACCATCTTTTTACTTTTCCATTGACCCAAGTCTACTATGTTCCATGCACAAACCCCTGAGTGAAGAAAGTCATTTCATACTCACTGTTAAATATACATGCTGGGAGGAACACAAACCCCTGAGTGAAGAAAGTCATTTCACACTCACTGTTAAATATACATGCTGGGAGGAACACAAATTTTGGAGTGATATATGCATCTGTCTCCTTCAGTCTACTGCTTCTTGCCAAGACACAATATAAGGTCTAAGTTCAGATTTATTTTTTATTTTTATTTTTTTTGGTCAGTTGAGGGGCCGGAACTCTGGGCCTGGGTGCTGTCCCTCAACTCTTCAGCTCCAGGCTAGTGCTCTATCACTTGAGCCACACTTGCCACTTCCAGCTTTTTCTGCTTATGTGGTGCTGAGGAATCGAACACACAGCCTCCTGCAGGCAAGGCAAGCACTCTACCACTGAGCCATATGTTCACTGAGCCCCATATGTTCAGATTTATTAAATGGATTTCATATCAATATGCAACCAGGCTTTTCTCATCTACAAGCTATGTTGGCATAAAATTTCCATAGAATTGGGGTACACTTTTAATGAAATAATTATAGAGGTTTCATTCTAATGAAACCAAGTTTAACTCTTTACATTATGTACACTGAAACAGTACTGCTCCAACAATGCTTTTTATATGAGACAACAACTGGAATAAAATGATAGCCAACTCCACTTTCCATTCAACTTCCAGCAACAGTTCAGACCTATTTCTAACATGTTATTTGATGTTCTTCCTTATATGTCTCTATGCAGGATGCACAACCCTTTCCCCACCAAGCATTCCTTCCTAGGATTCACCTGGAATCTTGTATGGTCCATCTTTCTTCTGTCTCATGTATCTAATATGGTACACCTTAACCGATGGTTGAGGTTTCTCCTCAGGAACTTGCTGAGCCTAGGAGTGTAGGCACATGCAGACTAATTAACACATATCAGTAATATATAACATATGTATGCATATAATGGATACATGCATTTTATATATCACAGATATGAAATATACACAAATAACACATAAAACTAATTACAAATAATTTGAAAACATACATCAGCATGTTTATGTGGCTATATATATGTAAACATATATATGTAGACATATATATATAGGAATTTAATAGGAATTTAATCTCCCAGGCTACTCCAAATAGTAGGCCACAAGGACAAAGACTGTGCAGGTATTTTCATCTTCACTAAGATCATGTGTGCTAACTCTTGTATAAAGGCATGACAATACACTTATATGACATATTCCTATTAAAACAATATCATCCTCCAGGATTATGAGAATCAGATGTTATACAATAGCATTTTACTTCTGCACTTTTATACCGGCATCTATTCAATTTGACATTTAAAGATCAATTCCTATGACCCAAGACCTTCAGTGCTAAGATACTCACCGCCTTAGCTCTGGTTTGTTGGTAAGGTGCTCCAGGATGTTTCTGCCCTCTTTGGTTACATTTCCTTTCCTTACTCATATTTCACTCTGAAATATGACACTGATATTAGGAAAATGCACTTCATGCACAACAATACATGGCTACTCCTGTGGTAAAAGGCTGACTTGTAAATTTGATAAATGGTGGAGGTATGCTAATGATATGTCAAATAGCAATGGTAAAGATGTTCACATTCTAGTCAAAACACATAGGTGATAAGGTAAACACACTTGATTTAGGCACAAAACACCCTTATTTCCCATGGCTAACATCAAGTTTATGTTGCTGAAAGATTTCCGATTTTATCAGGTAATCAATTGTAATATTTTCTTTGTAGCCCTCACAGATAATGACTTCTGATTTTATCAAGAGGTTTGGTTTGCTTTCCATCAGCAACAAGAAAGAAAATTCAAGTTGGAGCCAGTAATACTTGGATTACATGACTTTCAGCTGGACCCTATTGCCTCAAACACGGCTATTTAGATGGAACAGAGTCCTCCATTTCTCCCTGTATAGTATTAGGTGTTGAGTCAAACAGAATATCTGTTATTCTTCTGGACTGGACTGATAACAGTTTACACAACAAATCAAAGAAAGGTTAGACAAATAGGATTGCATAAAATTGCAGAGCTACTGCGACATAGCTTGCAAGATCAATAGAAAGTCCACAGAGGGCTGGGAAGGTGGCTCAGTGGTAGAGCGCTTGCCTTGCATGCCTGAGGCCCTGGGTTCGATTCCTCAGCACCACATAAGCAAAAAGAAAAAAAGC
>NW_012267435.1:169690-180251 GCF_000151885.1 Dipodomys ordii
ATTTTGTTGAGAAGTTTTGCATCAATATTCATCAAAGAAATGGATCCATAGTTCGCTTTCTTTGATAAGTCTCTATCTGGTTTGGGGATGAGGGTTATACTGGCTTCATAAAAAGAGGGTGGTAGAGAATTTTTACTTTCAAATTCATTGAAGAGAAGGAGGAGTATTAGTGTGAGTTCTGCTTTGAAGGCCTTGTAGAATTCCGCTGTTTTCTGGGGTAGGAGGACTTTTATTGCTGCCTCTATTTCGATGTTTGATATGGGTCTGTTAAGTTGGTTTAAATCATCTTGATTTAGTTTGGGCATGTCAATATTTGCTAGAAATTTTTCCATATCTTTCAGATTCTCAAACTGAGTAGCATAAAGGTTTGAGAAATATCCCTTATTATATTCTGAATCTTGGCTGTTTCTGTAGTGATGCTTCCATTCTCATTTCTGAGTTTGTTTATTTGGGTGTGTTCTCTTTTAGGTCTCATAAGATTTGCTAAGGGTCTGTCAAATTTATTATTTTTTTTCAAAGAACCAACTCTTTTTTGTCAATTCTTTCTATAGTTTTTTTGATATAATTCATTTAATTCAGATTTAGTTTTAATTATTTGTTTCTGTCTAAAGCATTGGGGTTTAGCTTGCTGTTCTTTCTCAAGGAGATTAAATTGTTAGTTTCAGATTTTTCCATCATGAAAATGGCAATACTGCCAAAGGCTATCTACAAATTCAATGCAATACCTATCAATATCCCAACCTCATTCTTCCATGAAATAGAAGAAGCAATCCAAAAATTCATATGGAACAATACAAGACCCCAAAGAGCAAAAACAATCTTTAGTAGAAAGAACAGTGCTGAACGAATATCAATTCCAAATTTCAAACTCAACTACAAAACCGTAGTAATGAAAAGAGATTGGTACTGGCACAAGAACAGACCTGAGGACCAATGGAAGAGGACTGAAGACCCAGAAATGAATCCACAGACGTACAGCCACCAAATCTTTGGCAAGGGAGCTAAAGAAATACAATGGAAGAAAAACAGCCTTTTCAGTAAATGGTGCTGACAAAATTGGTTAAACACTTGTAGAAAACTCAAGCTAGACTGTATATATCATGCTGCACCAGAATCAATTCCAAATGGATGAAAGACCTCAGAGTCAAAGCTGACTCCATGAAAACATTACAGGAAGGTAGAGGAAAAACTCCAGGGCTCCTTGGCACAGGCAGAAAGTTTCTTAATAGATGCTCAGAAGCACAAAAAAAGTCAGAGAAAATTTGGACAAATATGATGGAATGAAACTACAGACTTCTGCAAGGCAAAGGACAGAGATAGCAAGATCAACAGAAAGCTTATGGACTGGGAGAAGATCTTCACTACCCATACAATGGACAAGGGTCTCTTATCTAAAATATACTTAGAACTCAAAAAACTAAATCCCCCAGCAACAAACCCTCAATGACATAATTGCATGATTAATAAATGGGCTAAAAACATAAAGAAAGACTTCTCTGAGGAGGAAATAAGAATGGCCAATAGACACATGAAGAAATGCTCAACTTCTCTAGCCATAAAGAAATGCAAATCAAGATAACTTTGAGATTCCACATCAATCCAATTAAAATGGCTATAATCAAGAAATCTAATAACGAGATGCTGGAGGGGATATGGCCAAAAGGGAACCTTCCTCCATTGTTGGTGAGACTGTAAACTTGTTTAACCACTCTGGAAAGCAATATGGAGGTTCCTCAAAAGACTACATAGAGCTCCCCTATGACCCAGCAATCCCACATTGGGGCATTTGCCGAAATGATCACAAACAAGGTCATACCAAAGCTACCAGCACAAACATGTTTATCACAGCATTATTCTCCATAGCTAAGATATGGAACCAACCCAGATGCCCCTCAGTAGATGAATGGATCGAGAAAATGTGATATAGATATACACAATGGAATTCTGTGCCTCCATCAGAAAGAATGACATTGCCTCATTTGTTAGGAAATGGAAAGACTTGGAAAAAATTATATTAAGTGAAGTAGGTCAGGCCCAAAGAAACATAGGTCCCATGGTTTCCCTTGTTTTCAATGAGTAGTACATATCTAGGACAAGCAGAGAAGGTCAAAGGCTATATACATATGACCACATGAGATAATGTTAAGCAAAATGTACCCCAAGATAGGGATACAAGTGTTTTTTTTCTTTCTTGCTAGTGTTTTTAATATGCTTGCAATGCCCTATGTGATTCTTCTGTTTCTTTTGTATGTTCTTCCCCCACAGTATAACCCTTATTCTCACTGGATTTGGTCCTGGTGTTCTGCACCTTGTATATACATTTTTGTAATTTGGAGAGGGGAAGGGATATTGGGGAATGCTTACATGGGGATGCAGGCTGACCCATTGTGACAAAGAGATGTACAGGACACTATATTGAAAACGACCTTTACACTGTCAGGGTATGGAGGGGCAAGAGGTGTTGGGAGGTGGGGAGGGAAGTGATGGTAAGGGGAAAACAAAGGTGGAGGTAACAATGCTTGCTATGAAATGTACTCATTACCCTACTCATGTAACTGTAACCTCTCTGTACAACCTTTTTACAATAAAGACATGTATGTAAAATAATAAAAGAGCGTACACAAAAAACTACAAAAAATAAAAAAAGATACTGTACAGAGGGGTTACAGTTACATGAGTAAGGTTATGAGTACATTTCCCATCAAGCATTGTCACCCCCTCCTTTGTTTTTACCCTACCATCCCTTCCCTTCCCACATCCCAACTCCTCTCCCCCTCCAAAGTTGTAAAGTTCATTTTCAACATAGTGTCTTATACATCTCATTGCTACAATAAGTCATCCTGTGTCCTTATTTCAGCATTTTGTTATTTCCTTTCCCCTTCCCAAATTCAAAAAATGTATATACAAGATGAAGGGCACTGGAATCAAATACTGTGAAAACAGGGGTTATACCATACAAAAGAAAAAAAATCACATAGTACATTATAAGTACATTAGAAACAACAGCAAGAAAGATAAAACCACTTGTGGCTCTGTCTTGGGATTCTATTCACTTAGCATCATCTTATATGGTCATATGTACATAGCTTTTGAACTTTTCTGCTTGTCCTAGCTTTTGGAAAGCACCTTTACCTTGTCTTCCCTCTGAGAGCATAAACAAACATTTCTATCTACTTGTTCTTGCTCAAATGTCCTGTTCATCATGGTCTCTATAATCAATCTGTAATACTCTGCCATGGAGGCACTGCTAAAGGTGACAAAGGAGTTTTAATAGCTGGTCTGCAACTCTGCCTTGGATTACCTCAGAACTAGGAGCAGCTGCAACCTCCAAGGGGACAAGTTTTTTGTTTTTTGTTTTTTTCCTTTTTCCTCCTTCCCACAGGCGTCTCTGCCCTTTGCAGGCCTGTCTGCTATTCACAGGCCTCTCCACTCCCCAGGCCTCTCTGATCTTCACGGGACTCTTGGCTCTTCACTGGCCTCTGTGCAGGCCTCTTGGCTCTCTGCAGGCCTCTGGGTTCTTCACAGGCCCTTCTGCAGGCCTCTTGGCCCTGTGAATGCCTCTCAGCTCTGTGCAGGGCTTTCTGTGGGCCTATCAGTGCTGGCAGACCTTTCCACCAACCCAGGCTTCCCCGGGCACCTCTTCTGGCCCAGTTCTCCCCTCAGGCTGGCTGGTCTTTCTTAGGCCTCTCCACCAGCCCAGGTGTCCTCTGGCATCTCTGCTGGCCCAAATCTACACTCAGGTCAGCCTGGGCTTCCCTCAGGTGGGCGAGGCTGCTACTGCTCTGCTTCAGGAGGTGCATTTCTCCCCATGTGTTTCTTGCAACTTTTCTTCCCTACCCTCTTCCCCCAACCCCCTCATCCCAATATCAAGCAGCCTGCTCCCCCAGCCGCCCTTTGACACCCCGCACCCCCCAGCAACTGTGGGTGGTAGTGACATCAGCATGGGGACTGAATTCTTCCCCCAGGTTCTCCCAAATCTAAGAGTATTTTTTTTGTTGGTCATGGGACCTGAACTCAGAGCCTGGGCACTGTCCCTCAGCTCTTCAGCTCAAGGCTAGTGCTCTACCACTTGAGCCACAGCACCACTTCCAGCTTTTTCTGCTTATGTAAAAAATATTATATGTAATGTAAACTAATCTAACAAGGTATAAAAGATAAAAAGGGCAAAAAGTTATATATACTGTGCTAAGGGCAGTGACAGGTCCAGAGGAGGAGCCTGAAATCCTACAGCTCCCACAGCAGCTGGCCAGGGACCCTGCGTCTAGATTCAGTATAAAGGAAGCAGGCCTCTGCTAAGTGAAGACTGCACAGTGCATCTTGCAAGCAAGGTGCCAGAGTGGACATTAGCCATGGCAAAAGACAGTGGCATGGGAGGAGCCTTGTTTACCTTGTGGTAGGCCCAGGGTAGCTGCTCTGCAGCCTCCAGATGCATTCAGCCTCTTGAAAAGCACCCTAAACAGTTTACCTGCAAATGTTAGTGCCCAGCATATGCCTCCTTGTCTTCACTCCCCTCAGGTGACTTAAGAGCCTGAGGGTTAGGGAAAAGATGTGACTTTCAGACTATCCTGAATGAGCAGCAGGACTCTAAATGTTCCTCTTCTGAATGAATATAAACAGGTCTTTCTTCTGAAGCTGTTCCCACAGACTGTTCTCAGAGGCCCTCCACGCCAATCAGAATATCATTATATGTGTCAATATTCTCTTTTTGATGCCATGGATTTAGGTGAATTAGCAATACTTTTGTGTCAAGTAGGTTCCCTTCTCTACAGCAGCTCTTTCAGGTGAACTAATACTTTTCACTGCATTTGGTATCCTATTCACAAGCTTATATGCCAAAAGGAAGTCATCAATGGCAAAACAAATATTTACCTCAGATATTTTAGTAGAGGAAGAAGACCATGAGTTGACAAGCTGTGCTGAGGCTGAGAATGTCAAATTTCTACTTCCTGGCAAAAAGTAACATGTAGGTAATACAGTGTTTTTGCTGAGTTGATAAGTGGGCTCTCCTACCTCCTCAACCCAAATTCTTGTATAGAAGCCACAGCCTTTATTATAGTATTATTTGGAAACAGGGCCTTTGAACATTTATTAGACTATAAAAGTGGCCCCAGTCTGAAGGAATTGGTATAGTACACCATTATAAGAATGGACACAAAATGGCTTGATTTCTCTGCAATGGGAATACAGCAATAAGGTGGCTACTACAAGCCAGGATAGAAGCTCTCCCCAGAAACTGATTGTACTGGCACTGAGTTCTTTAACTCCCAAACTCCAGAAATGTGAGAAAATAAATTTCTGGGTTTTATTAAGCTTATAAGGTAGCCGGATGCTTGTGGCTCAGGCCTCCAATCCTACTTAATGTGAAGGCTGAGGACAGATGACTGTTGTTTGAAATCAGCCTGGACAGAAAAATCCATAACTCCCTTTTCCTCACAACATCTTTGTGTCTTTTTCCCATTCATGCACTTCTTTTTGTCGGTAATGGGGCTTGAACTCTGAGCTTGGGAGCTGTCCCTGCACTCTTCAGTTCAAGGTGAGCGCTCTATTGTTTGAGTCACAGCACCACTTCCAGTTTTCTAGTGGTTTATTGGAGATAAGAGTCTCAGGGACTTTCCTTCCTGGGCTGGTTTTGAACTGTGATCCTCAGATCTCAGCCTCCTGAGTTGCTAGGATTACAGGCATGGGCCACTGGGGCCCGGAGCTTCATTCAATTTAATTGATATTATGAATGTGATATACAGAGCAGATACAGTTACATAAGTCAGATATAGAGTCCATTTCTTGCAAGGGTCTGGTGGCTTATGCTTGTAATCCTAGCTCCTTAGGAGGTACAGATATTAAGACTTTGGCTCAAAATCAGCTAGGGCAGTAAGTCCATGGATTCTTTTTATAAAAATTGCTATTGAACAATTTACATTGGACTTACAGCTACATGCGTCAGATAATGAGTACAATTGTTTTTGCATCTTGTCTCCCTTTCCCTCACTGTCTCCCAGGTTTTCCCTCTCATACTCACCTAAAAAATATACAGTTCATTTTCCACATAGTGTCTAGTGACTACCATTGCACCTCCCTAACCCTCCCAAATACAAACAAACAAAATAAAAGGAAAAGAAAACCAAAACAGCAAAAATAGCAACTAAAATATTCCTCTTCTTTCCATTTCTTAAAGTTAATTTCATAAACTATTAATTTACATGGTCCTATGCACATAGCTAAAGGGACTTTGTCAACCATTTCTACACTTTGGCTTCAGTGTGGGAACAGCCAGAGTCCTATGTAATTTATCTTGTCCTAGTGTCTGTGTGTATGCATATATATATATATATATATGTATATATGTATATATGTATATATATATATATATATTATTCATTCCGTGTGTGTACTTGTAGATTAATAGAACATTCTAGTTACCACAAATGAAGGAAACCACGTAATGTGTGTTTTTTGGGTATGGCTTACCTCACTTAATATGCTTTTCCAAGTCTTTCAAAATCCTTACAAATGGCCCAATATCATTCTTTCTGATTAGTGAGTAGAATTCCATTATATGTATATGTGTGTGTGTGTGTGTGTGTGTGTGTGTGTGTGTCACATTTTTTGATACATTTCTCCAATGAGGGGCATCTGGGTTGCTTACATATCTTGGCTACGGTTAATCATACTGCAGTGAAAATGGTTGTGTTGACAGCTGTAGGATGGACTTGTTTGTGGTCTCCTGGATAAATGACCAGAGGTGGGATTGTTGGGTCCTAGGGGTAGTTCTATATTTAGTCTTTTAAGGAGCCTCCATACTGCTATTCAGAGTGGTTGAACAAGTTTATATTACCACCAAGAGTGTAAAAGAGTTCCCTTTTGGCCACATCCCTGCCAACATTTTTTATCATTATTTTCCTCATAGTAACTATTCTAATTGGGAAGAGGTAGAATCTCAATGTTGTTTGGATGTGCATTTATTTTATGGCCAGAGATGTTGACTATTACCACTCCTCTTTTTTTTGGGGGGGGGGTCCGTTCATGGGGCCTGAACTCTGGGCCTGGGTGCTGTCCCTCAGCTCTTCAGCTCAAGGCTAGCATGCTACCACTTGAGCCATAGCACCACTTCTGGATTTTTTTTTCTGTTTATGTGGTGCTGAAGAATCAAACCCAGGGCCTCATGCATGCAAGGCAAGCGCTCTACCAAGGCATGTGGCTCTACCACTGAGCCACCTTCTCAGCCCCTACCACTCCTCTTCAACATAGTGCTGGAATTCCTAAGAAAAGCAATAAGGCAAAGGAAGAACACAATGGTGATCCAAATAGGGAAAGAGGTAAAGTGATGCCCCTTTGTGGATGACATGATCCTGTATTTCAAGAGCTATATAGATTCCTCACCAAAGCTACTTGAGTTGATCTGAAACTTTAGAAAAGTAGCTGAGTATAAAATCAACTAACAAAAATCAGTACTTTTCATCCCATTCCTGGGCATTACCTTCGCAAACTCTAGAGAGCAGAAAAGCCCTTTGAACCAGGGAGGGTAGCGGCTGCTGGCATGGGACAGCCACCTCGTAGCAAAAGACTGTCTGCTGTATCTGTTATCCAGACTCAGTAGCTGTGGTTTTTGGATGGATATAAGGCCCACCATTCCTCCCAGGAAGTTCCTCAGCCCAAAGATACAGATGATGATCCTTTGCTGGGTAGCTCTGCCCAGGTGACCATGCACAGCCTGGGGCCTGGGGCTCTGTTCAGCCAGTGGGGAGGTGGCCTCAGGTAGCTGTGGCAGTAGGACTAATGGGAGTAGCAGGGGCTATGACCAGTAGCTGGGTCTAGACTTGTCCAAAAAAAGTCCACCCTTGCTCTTTATGACCCAGCCCAGCTGGGTAAAATGTAACATGACTCACCACCATCACTCTCCATCTCACCTGTTCCCAAAAGTACCTCTTTTGCTGAACTGGGAGACACTACTGATGAGCCCATGGATCTGGAAAATACTGATGACAATCACTTGAAACTATTTGAGGAGCCAGAAAGAGAAATGAAGCAAGAAGGAGCCTGTTTCTGCCTGTAGCCCATTGGGCAGAAAGAAATAAGGCCCAAGGGCCCCTACCCAGGTGAAGAGACCAAAGAGGACAGAGTTCCCAATAGCATTCTGTCCAAGGTGGTAGTGTTGGAGGACATAGTGGGCCTTAGAGAAAACCCCTGTTCCCCTCCAAGGAGGAGGGGGAGAATAACAAGCAGGGGAGCCAGGACAGTGGGCAGAGCTGGAGTGAGGGTGATTGTGGCCACACTAGCAGGAGACCTATGAGACAGATCTACATGGAGACACCCTTTATGTGTGCATGCCCTGTGCTAAGGGCTTTCCTGCTCTATGCAGCTCAGTGCTCATGTGGAGACACACACAAAGGAGGGGCTGTTCATCAAGAAGGAGGGAGTTTAAGTGATGGGCAGCAGGGGTGCTGAGGAGAAGGCTGAGATCTGTCATTGCCCAGCACAGCCTATGCAGTAGAACCCTGGCCTTTTATGTGCTCAGTCTGTGAGATCTGCATGGACCTGGCCACCCTGCCACACCAGGAGAAGATATGCTAGCTGATGAGGCCCTTTCTTGCAATATCCACGGCAAGATGTTCACCCAGTGTGGCATGCTGATATGCCCCATGCAGAGCCACTGGCAGAAAAGGCAGAAGCCTTTTGCCTGTGATGAGTGTGGCATGTACCTCAGCCTCCAGCACCACTTCATCAAGCACATGTGCGTGCATTCAGGCAAGAAGCAGTATGAGTGGCAGCTGTGTGGGAGCAAGTTCACCCAGCAACATAAGGCATTCAGCCACCTGAACCTGCATTCTTTTCCGTCCTAGAATACAAAGTCCCATGGGTGTCCTCTGCAGATCTACTGCCTGGGAACCCAACCAAGAAGCCAGGAAGCAGAGTGGGAGGGGCTGAGTTGAAGTCCATGGGGAAGCTTTCCAGGCAGACCCACAACCAGAGCTTAATCAACAATCTGTACCAAGGGAAGCCAAGAGAAGAGAAGCCTGTAGGCACAGCCCCAGTGTGGTGCTGATGGGGATCATTCTATCTCACCATTGCACCCTTCCATCCAGCCCTGGGGGACTGCCAGAAACAGGAAGGAGTGGGTCACATGAATCTTGGCTAAGAGCTGGTCGCTTTCCTTCAGGCTGGGCTAGAGAAGGGGAAGAAGAAATCCCTTTATTCTAGTGAGGCACTATGTTTCTTATAAACATGGGTGATGCCTACAGCAGGCCATGGCCTGACAGGGACCACGACTGTGTGCTTGGGTCTGTGCATGTCCCTAGCTCAGGGGAGCAGATGCTTGGGGACAGCTCCCTTCCTGCTTTAGTCAGGGTGGCACTGCTCTCTGACATGAGGATAATCAGGGTGAACCCACTGTCTATGTCTGGGCCTGTGTTGCTGTTATTTCTACTGACATGTTGTTCCTGCTCCACCTGTTCTTTAAACTGTGAACTTTTTAAAATGAACACTAGCAATAGTTAATTTTCTACCTGCCTCTTTGGGGCTGAGCCTGGGTCTTCAGACTGAATGTCAGTAGAGCAACTACACCCTCCTGTTGCCCCCCCCCCCTGAGAGGTGATGATGTGGGACCGAGTAGTGAGCCCATCTCTCCAGGCTCTAGAAGCCTCCTTGCCCAAAGGCTTCCCTGGTCCCAAACCCTGCCTGAGCTGCCTCAGGAAAACAGGTTTCCTATAGTTTTCAAGGAATATTCTTTGTTTAGAAGTACCTGTTCTTTTGTTTTTGTTTTTTGCTTTTAATTGAGAACACCCTCTCCATATCACATTTATGGATTTGATGAAACTGGAATATTTAGGGGATGGAGAGAGGCTGAAAATGTTGCCAACACCATTAGTATTTGCACTTGTCATTTCTGTATATTTTGGGTGAGTGTGGCGGGGACAGACGCTTCAATTTCCCTCCTCACAGAAGGAGGAGAGACTTCTGACCACTTGCTAAGTCTTGAATTCATAACAACAGCATGGTACGGTGGTGACTGGAAGTTGACGGAGAACTAGTTGCTTTTTTATCTGGGAGAAGAAGCTGGGCTCAGATCAGCCCAGTAATGTTGGGATCCAGAGGCCTGGGCCCCAAATTCTTAACTGCTATTCACTATGCTTGAGTGTGAAGTAGGTGCTGGGCACTGAAGTAACAGAATCCACAAGGAGAGACCAGCTCTTATCATCTACTTCCAGGGATGCGCTGAAGTGGAAGAGAGCCCCCACCCCCACCATCCTATTTCTACATGCAACTGGAGAGAGCCAAACCTCCTCCTGGTTCATCACGTGCAGGCAAGAGCCAACTACAGGACAATGAATGGAATAGAACCTTTGAACACTCCTGGCCACTCTAGTAAGAGTTGGTCAAGCCATGGGAACAACTTTATCTTGGGCCAGTGAATTCCCCCATACCATAGGTTTCTCAGATACTTGCATGGGTCCTAGTCAGGAACTAGGCCAGACCAAGGCTCGCTTCCATTGCCCTTGGCCAGCTGAGCCACAGGACTGGCCTAGCAGGCTTTTATCTTCATTTTGCTTCATACTTTTTCTTGTTA
>NW_012267435.1:185356-243790 GCF_000151885.1 Dipodomys ordii
AAGAAAAGAAAGAAAGCCCATGGATTGGGAGAAGATCTTCACTAGGCATAAAACGAACATGGGTCTCATAACTAAAATATACTTAGAACTCAAGAAATTAAATCCCCAACAACAAATCCTCAGAGAAACAACTGCCCAATAAATAAGTGGGCTAACGACTTAAAGAGAAACTTCTCTGAAGAGGAAAGAAGGATGAAGAAATGCTCAACATCTCTAGTCATAAAAGAAATGCAAATCAAAACAACATTGAGAATCCACCTCACTCCTGTTAGAATGGCTATAATCAAGAACTCTAATAACAACAGATGCTGAAGGAGATGTGGAGAGAAGGGAACCTTACTGCATTGTTGGTGGGAGTGTAAACTCGTTCAACCACTTTGGAAAGCAGTATGAAGGTTCCTCAAAAGACTACACATAAAGCTCCCCTATGACCCAGCAGTCCCACTTTTGGGCATTTACCCAAATGCTCACAAACAAGACCATAGTAAAGCTACCAGGACAACTATGTTTATTGTAGCATTATTTACTATAGCTAAGATATGGAACCAACCCAGATGCCCCTCAGTAGATGAATGGATCAAGAAAATGTGCTATATATACACAATGGAATTCTATGCCTCCATTAGAAAGAATGGCATTGCCCACTTGTTAGGAAATGGAAAGACTTGGAAAAATTATATTAAGTGAAGTAAGCCAGGCCCAAAGAAACCTAGGTCCCATGGTTTCCCTTATTTGCCATAACTAGTATATGTCTGAGACAAGCAGAAAAGGTCAGATAAGTTGATGTTAGGTGAAATGAACACCAAGATAAGTATTCCAATGTTTTTTCTTTCATGTGATTGTTTCTATCATATTTATAAGAAGGTTTCTTTGTTGCTTTGTATGTCCCTCCCCCCACGGTATAACCCCTGATTTTCTTCTATTTGATGTTGCTATAATTTGTGGAGGGGAAGGGAAAAAAGAAATCGTTTAAATAGGGCCACAGGTGGACCCATTGCAACAATGAGATATACAAGTCGTTATGTCGAAAAACAAACTTTACAACTTTGGGGGGTGGACATAGGAAGGGATAGGAAGGGAAACAAAGGAGGAGGTAACAATGCTTGATAAGAAATGTACTCATTACCTTGCTCACGTAATTGTAACCCCTCTGTACGGGATTTTCACAATTAAAAAAAGATTGACAGGCACTTTCCTCATTACTCCAGGCGGGTGGTCAGGGAAGAGTCCGCAGTCTGTCCTGTGGCCAACACCAGTGCTTATGTCTGGGGACTGTCAGGGCCCAAGGCTTCTCTTTCCCCTTACTCCTTGGTCTCCCCGCGGCCAGGTTACTCTGCAGTGGCCTCCAAACGCGATCCTTCCCCTGGGACCAGGCCGCCCGTCTTTATCTCTGCTCACAGGAGAAGTTGCTTCACAGGCAGTGGGACCCTGGCCGCAACCCAGCGCTGAGCAGGAGCTGAACACAGCCCCGCACCAAGGTGGCCAAGCATTTTCCTCAGCACGCTCCTGCCCCACCCCACGCTCAAGATCCTCCATCCTGGGGCCATCAGAGGCGCCCCGCACCCCGGGATTCCATGAGCACCTCCTAGACACCCTAAAGGCTCATCTCTCCCTCTATCCTTCATCCCGCACCCCCCACCCCACCTCCCTCCCCATGGCGCCAAAACCAGATCCTTCCGCCCAAAGCCACCAAGTAGCTGCTATTGCCTCCATCTAGCAAGAGTGCTCAGGGCAGCCGGCAGAAGTTGACCCACAGAGCCGTGCCCCCTCCCCATCCACCCGGTCCCGGTGTGCTGACCAGCTCCCAGCACGTCCACGTGACTCAGGGAGGCCCTCCGACCTCACCCTCCTGCCCGCCCCTCTCGTTCTGCCCACCCCCCACGGCCACCTCCCTTTGTCCAGACCGCACCACCATGACAAAGGCCCATGCGACAGTGCCACCTGTCAGGGACAGGACGGCGACCTCGAGCGAGGCTCGTCCCCCTACAAGGCCAGGGGCCACACGCCACACCCACCGGAGCCCTTTGACCTGCTCCCCATCCCCCCCAACACACACATACTGTCAGTCCCATTTGCTCAACATGAAGTCAGCACTGCTCTGAGGCCTTACCTGAACTTTCAGAACAAAATTAAGGAATATGCAGCACAAGTCCACGCTTCACCACCCTGTGCACAGCTTCAAGCGCCAAGGCTGGCTCAAGCGCATGCTCAGTAAGGAACATGCGCTGGTTGGGCTGGGCAGAGCCTGAACCTGCACAAAGTATAACTCGCCCACGTTTGGGCGTGCTCAAATGTAATGTAGTATGATGTCTAGAAATGGCCACACCCATCAAGGCAAGGCAAGTACCTTTGGTCCTAAAATATCTTTTCCTGCCTGCCTGCTGAATGGACTCTTCTACATATCATAAGATTGAGGTGCGGGGAAGGTGGCTCAGTGGTAGTGCGCTTGCCTTGCATGCATTAAGCCCTGGGTTCAATTCTTCAGCACCACATAAGCAAAAGCCGGAAGTGGCGCTGTGGCTCAAGTGGTAGAGCACTGGCCTTGAGCTGAAGAGCTCAGGAACAGCGCCCAGGCCCAGAGTTCAAGCCCCACAACCAACAACAAAAAAAAAAGAGAGAGAGAGAGAGAAAGAAGATCGAAAATAACTGTGCAGGGCACTCTTTTCCCAACCAACTTTCTCCCATTTGTAGGGCGTTCAGAAAATACATGCAACTTGCAGCTGTGGACGAATGTGTCTGAAAAACACCCATCACGACAAAAAAATATTTTAAAACGCTAATTTTGCCCCTGAGATCTGAGGATTGCGATTCTAAGCCACGGGGCCGGAAAGTCCCTGAGACTCTTATCACATATAAAATACTCAAGAAATGTCAGATGTGGCGCTCTGTCTCAAGTGGTCAAACGCTATCCTTTAGCACAGAGACTCATGGAAGGAACCGAAGCACTGAGTTCAACCGCTAGGTTTCGAAATATGTGTGTATGTGTATACATTTATGTGGTGTGTGTGTGTGTGTGTTTCTCCTACCATTTATTTCCATCCTTCCTTCTGGATTTTGTGTTATGCAGGTAAGGACTTTCCCCACTTCTCAGGAATAAAGACTTTTCTGATGGCTTTCATATTTCTTTGATTCCATTACTGTATATGACAATCTGGGACCCATCTACACAGGGTAGAGCAAAATGCTGCAGCGTGGGTGCTGGAACCCCACCTTCACCTTTTATATTCTGACACTGGACTTCATTTTTTAATGGAATTGTTTGTTTTTGGTATCTCACTCTAAAATGTCTAACCTTTACTGCTATCATCCTATTACAGTTCCTTTTGACTATTTGTAATTAAAACATCAAGTAATGCTTGTATTGGAGAGATCAATCAGAAAAGAAAGAGACAGCTTTCCCTGGGGATGAAGAACAAAGATTAAGCACTTGTTAAGTGTAATGAAATAGTATTAATTTTTATAAATGCTATGAAAATTGCTGCTGTGGTGAACTATACCTAAGTATATTGTGAGATCATTTCAAGGATTTCTGTGAATGATTAAAACTGTCAAGACAGGCAGGCTTTCCCCTTATGGCTGGAAGTGTTGGATGGAAAATTTCAATACTCTGCCTTTTAAAATAACTAGATTATTTTGACTTCTCAGTGGAAGACTCATATTACTCTATTTCATAGGTATATACAAGTATAGGAATTAAATATAATATCAGGTATTTGGATCATTTCAGTTGATTTTTTTCTTTGTATGTTTTAGCTATTACACATAAAAACATATGTAGAATAAACATATTACACTATACAAACATATTGGAGCTTACCAAAATGCTCACATCACTAAATTATAGTTCATATAAATGGAATTTTGAAACACTATAGAGCCACTAGTTACAACTAAATAAAAATTGGTGACAATACACAATTTCCTATACTCAAAACTCTCTCAGACCCTGAGATATATTACACAACTACCAACTTGTTCGCTGCTAGGATGACAACTCATGTCATTAAGGTCACAAAAACTAAAGGTCACAATAACAGTGGCTCCCAAAAGATCTGACAGAAGGGGATGGTGCCAGCAGTGGCTAAGCCAATGCACTACAGAGACAATCTCAGCAGGTGCTGGGCTCATGGATCCAGTTACCCCTGACCAACTTCCCTGAGCTTCTGACAAGACTTCCATTGGCTCAGGCTCAGTGGCTCCAAGTCAGTGTTTCCTCAGTGATTCTGACCCACTCCTCCTCATAGTTAAAATCTGCTCTCTCATGGCCCCATCTCTCAACTGCTCATAAGAATTCTGGCTTAGTGGATGGTGTAATTATGCCCATTGAATCAATGAGACTGAGGTGAGTAGGTGCTGGGCCTTCAGCTGCACAGCACATATGTTATCAGGGATGAATATGAAGCTATTCACCACACATTCATCCAACCTGTAAAGATAGGAAGATTTTCTACTGCCCCTTCTCTGGAGCACCATCTTGTTGGTGTTTCCTAGTCAATGAGGAATGGCCCAACTTACATCAACAAGGGACTCTACACCCAGCACTGGGGCCTGGGGAGAGAACTTGTCCAGGTGGATATGGATTTTGGCTTGTGTGGGGATTGAGATGAATGATAGCCTTTTCTTTCTTTTAATTTATTTTTATTATAGAAGTGATGTACAGAGTGGTTACATTTACATGAGTCAGATAATGAGTACATTTCCTTTCATACAAGGTCATCTGTTTCCTCATTCTCTCCCAATCCCTCTGTCCCATCTCCACTCATGGGTTCTATAATTCACTTTCATCAATGTCCAGTGTGCTCTACTGCTGCACATTTTTACCCTTGTTCCCCAAGTTGTGAGCCCTCCTCTCCACCCTCTCGAAGATATACATGTGAATACACTGTCTGTAAGGTAAAGAATACAGAATCATCAGAAAAATGGGACAAAAGAGAAAAAAATTAAAAAGAGTGTTTTGTTTCCATATCTGAGTTCACTTCAGTATATCATATATATAATATATAGTATATATTAATAAATATATTAATAATAAATATAAACATAATAAATGATATATACATTAATATATACTATATATCATATATAATATATACTGAAACAAACTCCTCAAATATGGAAATAAAATACGCCTTTTAATGAATATTATATATATTTATTATATTATTAATAATTTAATATTTCATATATATATGAAGAGGTGCTTGGGTATTGCACTTTTGTAATTCTCTCCCAAAGATATCCTCTTTTGGTGTCACTGTATGTGAGTATCTAGAATCCTGTGTAATTTGTCATTTTTCAGTCTGTTTCAGATCTAACTTCTGTATATCAGAGAAAACATGCGCCATTTGTCTCTCTGATCTTGGCTTAACTCATTTAACATGATTTGTTCCAGTTCCATCCATTTCTTTGCAAATGACATGATCTTATTCTTGCTAATTGCTGTGTAAAATTCCATTGTATGGGCTGGAGAGGTGGCTCAGTGGTAGAGTGCTTGCCTTGCATGCATGAAGCCTTGGATTGGACTCCTCAGCACCACGTAAGCAGAAAAAGCTGGAAGTGGTGCTGTGGCTCAAGTGGTAGAGCCCTAACCTTGAGCTGAAGAGCTGAGGGTCAGTGACCAGGCCCAGAGTTCAGGCCCCAAGACCAACCAAAAGAAAAATTCCATTGTATATATGTATCACATTGTTTGGTTCCACTCATCTATTGTGGGGCATCTGGGCTGTTTCCATATCTTGGCTATTGTGAATAGGGGGGGCAATATATATGGATGTGCAGGTGTCCTTATCATATCCTGGTTCATGATGTTCAGGGTAGATGCCTAGAAGTAGTATGGCTGGGTCTTGGGGAAGGTCTGTTTAGTTTTTTGAGGAACTTCCAGACTGCTTCCAGCGTGGTTGTACTAGTTTTCACTCCCACCAGCAGTGCAGTACAGTTCCTTTCTCCCCACATCCCCACCAGCATTTGCTGTTGTTGAAATTCTTGATGCTGGGCAATCTAACTGGGGTGAGATGGAAGCTCAGAGTTGTTTGGATTTGCATTTCCTTTATAGCCAGGGATGATGAGCATTTCCTCATGTGTTTCTTTGCCATCTAACTTCTTCTGAGAAGTCTTCCCTTAGCTCCCTTGCCCATTTATTGATAGTTTATTAAATTTGGGAGGGGTAGCATTAGGTTTTTAAAGAAGAGGCCAAGTAAAAACCAACACCACGCATGTGGTATTCAGGTAAGGGCTAGGTTTATTCATCGTTCCAGCTGGCACCCGGCCATGTTAGCACTCTATACGGCTGGGTATCTGGCCCTGAGCTAGGCCTTATCTAGGGTATGGGCGGGGAAAGATGTGGCCACATGGAATCGAGATGTGACCTCAGCTGATGCAGATGAGATCTCTTCCAGTTATACCAGTTGTCTAGGCAACGCACGTACTGGGCAGAGACTTGGCTGCAAGGAGGGCAGAGTCTGCTCACCATCCGGAAGCAGGCCTCACATTCCAGCCTTTTTATAATCATGAAATAGGGTGCAGATTCTCTCTGGTTTCTTCCTGCTGATAAGGGGCGTCGGCATTAGTGGTAAAAGGCTGGAATGTGGTCTCCTCCCAGAGAAGGTAATGAGCAACAGCTGTCCCTTGGTAGGTGTGAGTCCTTAGATGAAGTCTGGAGGAGGCAAGTCTCTTGGATGAAGTCTGGAGAAAGTCTCATGAGGCATTGAGGGGCTGGAAAAAAATACTAGAGAGCAAATAAATGGCAAGGGGAAGGACTTGGGCTGAAAATGTTGGTAGAAATGTCCCTAGCTACTTCTGACATCGGGCCACTAGGTAGAGAAGTCAGGTGACAAAGGCAAGAATGTAAATTCTTGTCCAGGCTTCTTACTTCTATTGACCTCCTGGCTCTGGTTAATTTTGGAAGGGCAGGCACAAAGTGGCTAATGTGACATCATCTCCTCTTACTCCTCTCCATGGTCCCTTCTTCCCCAAACTGGCTGAGTCCCGGGGTCTAGGTTCTCATTGCTGAGATGGCTCATGCCAGTTGGTATTCACAGGCCTTAAATTCAAGGCCTGGGCACTGTTCTTGAGCACTTCTGCCCAAGGCTAGTGCTCTACCACTTTGAGTCACAATACCACTTCCAGTGTTTGGCCGATTAAGTCTCTTGAGCCATGCTTCCAGCCTGGCTCTTTGCAGGTTAGTTGGGAGATGGAGTCTCAGGGATTTTTCAGCCCAGGCTCACTTTAAACTGCAATCTTTGCCACAAAAAGCCTTTATTATTTCCAATTAAAGCAACAAGGAGATTAAATAGAATAAGTAGAGCTTACCTACTCCTTATCAAGAATTGACCAACAAATATTCTGCAATGACAAAACTCATTAGATGTAATAAGAATCTTAGCACAGATATGCCCAATATTTTAGAACAATGTAGTCAGTACTAGAATACACAACACAAAACAAAAAAAAAAGCAAAACTCAAAACCTAAATTTTTTGACAACAATGTTTAGACATCTTTGTTAACAAAGCACATCAGGTGGGTGGGCCTCAGTTTCCAGGGCCTGTGAAGAGGCAGCAACTTGTTAGCAAGGCACATTAGAACAAATGGGTGGAGGAGTAGTAAGCTTGGTGGAAGGTTAAGGGTCAGATGAGACCAAACCCTTAATGCACCATGTGGCGAACATGGTGAACTCAAGATGGCAAATTTATGAAAAAATGCAATGAAAACCTGAACATATGGAAAAGGACAATTTTCAAACCTAGAGTGGCTAGCCTTTGAGAGGGAACCTTGGGGGAGGGGTCTCTGGGACTCAGCCTGCATCACATTCTTCAGGGTACAGTTTTTGAGCTCCTTGCATATATTGTATATTATTAGGCCTTTGTCTGTAATATTGCTGGTAAAGATCTTTTCCCAATTGTTTGGCTGTCTTTCTAGTTTAGTAACTATGTGCTTAGCTGTGCACATTTTTATTTGTTGTAGTTCCATTGGTCAAGTCTCTCCTATCTGTTGTGCCCCTGGCACTCTATTCAAGAAGTTACTGCCTATATATCTGTAAGTTCTCTCTCTTGCAGTAATTTCAGGGTATCTATTCTGACATTGAATGAGATCAGTTCTCAGTGTTTTGTCTTTTAATGAGGTATATAGCATTTCAAGTTGTATCTCCATAGCTTTTGGGAATTCCTGGATGTTCTTTGTTTTTTTTTCTTTGTAATCCTGAAATTGTTTTTGGATATCCCCTTTTATTGTCTAATTCTATCATCATTTCTTTAATGGGTCATCTGTCCTCCATCTCTTTCTTCTTCAATCTCACTGGAGTCCTTCCCTAGATCGTTGAAAGCTTTTGGATTTTGTTTGTTGTCTAGATTGTTCATGAGTCTTTTCATCTTTCAATGTGATTTATACATTGGGTTAAGGGATTTTCAGGTCCTTGGCCTGAGCTTGGCCTGCTCCTGCCTGAGAGGTGGTAGCTGGCATTTAGCCCAGACTTAATCCCAATGGGTGAATTAGCTAGCAAGCTCTCCATGGGCTGGCAGGCCCTTGGTGTGGTCTGGGGTGGCAATTGGGAAGTCTATATTCAGGCCTCCAGGGTGGAGGAGAGCTTCAGAAGGGGTGGGTTCCCACCAGTGAGAGGGAGTTTGTTTCTCCATTTGGCCACTCAACGTTGTTCTGCATTGGACCTCAAGTTGGTTCTTCTTTCTAGCATGTCAGGTTTCCCTGACAGCAGCCAGGGCAGTGAAGGACACAGGGTCCAATTGCCCCTCCAGTTTTAGTCTACGTGGTCTTCTACTGGAGGCCTATGTGGTGGAGGGTGATGAGAAAGGGCCTTGGCCTCTTTTGTCCTCCTCATGTGTAGTGTCTCATCTTGGGCAGGAGGGTGGGTCCAAGCCAAGCTCTCTGAGTCATGAACAGAGCTGGTCTCTCATTTGGGGTGGAGGGGTTCCCAGAATGATACTCACTGATCATGGACTTGGTTTGTGGAGTGACTGGAAGCAGTGCTGTGGAAGATCTCTGTGTCTGGATGCCACTGTCTCACATTGATGATTTTTGTTGCTGTGTGTGCTGACTGGGTCCTGATACTGTGGAAGCTTTCTGTGCCTGGATGCTACAGTCTCCTTTGTCAGGTCCAGGGTCCCAGGCAGCCACACAGCCCCTCTCACAGCTTAGCCTTGCTACCTACATGGGATGGGGGATTGTGGGAAGGCACTTTGCAGTTTCCATCCTTGTGTGTGCTACTTATGAGGATTTTTCCATTCTTATGATTCTTATTGTCAATCTCTTGGAGAGAAGTGTGTGATAGGACCCTAAATCTGTTTGATTAGATAGATCTAGGATGATTCCCTATTGCTTTGCTGCCAACTTCTTCCCTTTTGATGGCCTTTTCTTAAACCCAAGTCTATTTTGCAAATGTCCTCAAAACCTTACGCATCCAGAACTATGCCTTAGGATTAGCCAAGGTTTGGCCAGTCTATGCTCCCTACTGCAAAGTCAAAGCAAAGTGTGGCTATATGTGTGTATTTGTTTCTGTTAATGTACATTCATAGTGAAGTTGAGTGTGTGTGAGTGTGCGTGTGCGTGCGTGCATTTGTGTGCTGTGTGTGCCAATCCTGGGGCTACAATCAGGGTCTGAGCACTGTCCTTGAAGGGTTGTAGATAAGTTCACAATCTCTTGAACAACACAAAAACTTGAGCTTTCCAGGAAGGAGCATAGCCCACACCAGGTTACCTCCATCTGTCCCTAGGCAGAAAGGCATATTCCCAGGACCAACCTGACCTGAGGATCATGTTACCTGTGATGCCACCAGGAGTGGATGTTTCAACTTCCTCCACTTGTCTTCTCAGGTCTTCCCTGAATGATACATGAGATACTCCTGTGGGCAACAGTGGGTATCACTTTAATGTGCACAGTCAATGGCTGAATTGTGTCTGGTAACAAGACCTCACTGTGGGACAACAACCACCACAGGGCCACTGATGCTCTGCATAGAAAAGACACACTGACTTATCAGGATCCTCACAGAGGGACACGACCTCATCCTGGGTCAGAGATATCTAGAATGGGTAGTCATGGTGATTTTAGTTCTCAGGCACTGTTTCCTAATGCCTTGTTGAAGGAGAATCTAGACATGAAACCAGACGTAATGAAACTTCAACATATAAGCTCTCCCTCTCCCCTCCTTCTTTGCCAGTCATGGGGCATGAACTTGGGTGCTGGGCTCTGTTCCTGTGCCTCTTTGGGCTCAAGGCTAGCAATCTACCACTTGAGCCACAGCACCACTCCAGGCTCTTTCTGAGTAGTTTATTGGAGACAAGAATTGCATGGACTTTCCTGCTCTGGCTGACTTTGAACCATGATCCTCAGATCTTAGGCTCCTAAGTAGCTAGGATTATAGGTGTAATGCACCAGTGCCTGGGTAGCACTTTCTCTTTTATCATGTGCATTAAAGGGATTTTTAAAACAGCTTCACATAATATAAACGGGCATCTATGTGATATAATTAGAAGCATGCACATTAGAACATCAATGAAATCTATTGTTAAAATATTTTTGAATATCCAGGCAATAGTAGCTCACACCTCTAATCCTAGTTAAACAAGAAGAGGCCTCAGGATTTTAACTCAAGTTATAGAGCACCAGACAGTAGCAACATTGCTAAAGGATATCACCCAGCTCCTGAGTTCAAGCACCAGCACCAGCACCAGCACAAGAAAAGTATTCTCAAATGAAAAATAAACACAGTTCTGATTTTTGACAGAGAGTGTTCAAATACAAGTACCTTTCATCAAGGGAAGTTTTGTTTATGTGTAAATATTGAACTAGGAGAGATAGGCTCATGAATGCTAGGAACAGAGTCTCATGAATAACACATTATTCAGGAGGAATTCATCTAATGTTGGCTGCATGGGTGCTTTTACATTCTTAGACTTATCCCAGATGCACATGTGTGAGCTTGGACGAATCTCTAGAAAATATTGATATGCTCAAACTAAACCAAGATAATTTAAACCAACTTAAAAAACCCATATCAAGCATAGAAAGAGAAACAGCAATAAGATATCTCCCACCCAAGAAAAGCCTAGGACTGGAGGGATTTACACAGCTGAATTCTACCAGGGCTTCAAAGTAGAATTCACATCAATACTGCTCCAACTGTTCAATGAAACTGAAAGTGAAAGTTCACTACCAAACTCTTTCTATGAAGCCATCATAACCCTCATCCCAAAATCAGGCAGGGACTCATCAAAGAAAGAGAAATAGAGGCCCATTTCTTTAATGATGCAAAACTTCTCAACAAAATTTTGGCTAATCTACTCCAAGAACTCATCAAAAAATCATAACCATGATCAAACAGGATTCATTTCAGGGATGCAAAGCTGGTTCAATATACACAAATCAATATAACGCATTGCATCAACAAGAGCAAGGATGAGAACCACATGATTATCTCAGTAGATGCAGAAAAAAGCATTCAAGAGCCAACATCCTTTTATGATGAAAGCTCTGGAAAAACTAGGAATCCATGGAACATTACCCAATATAATAAAGGCTGTGTATTACAAACCCACAGCCAACATTATATATAATGGCGAAAAGCTAAAGCAATTTCCTCTAAACTCAGCAATGAGATAAGGATGTCCACTCTCTCCACTTCTCTATGGAGCAATAAGACAAGATGCAAATGTAAAGGGAATCCAAATAAGGAAAGATGAAGTAAAACTCTCCCTCTTTGTAGATGACATGATCATTTATTTAAAGAACCCCAGGCACTCCACTCCCAAGTTACTCAGAAATCAACGCCTTTCTTGTATGCTAATAAGGAGAAGAGCACGGCTGAAATCAGGAAAGCAACTCCTTTTGTAATAGCCCCACAAAAAATGAAATACCTAGGAGTTAACTAAAAAAGTGAAGGACCTCTATGAAGAAAACTTTTAAAACCTGAAAAAGGAAATTAAAGCAGAATTTAGGAAGTGGAAAAACCTCCCATGCTCCTGGATTGGGAGGATTAACATGGTGAAAATGACAATACTTCCACAGGCTATCTACAAATTCAATGTGATACCTGTCAATATTCCAACCTCATTTTTCAATGAAATATAAGAAGCATCCCCAAAATTCATATGGAACAATAAAAGACCCCAAATGGTAAAAAAAAAAATCCTTAGCAGAAGGAACGGTGCTAGAGAATATCAGTACCAAACTTCAAACTCTACTACAAAGCCATAGTAATCAAAATGGCTTGGTAGTGGCACAAGAACAGACTTGAGGACCAATGAAATAGAACTGAAAACCCAGAAATGAACCCACAGACCTATAGACACCTAATCTTTGATAAGGAAGTTAAAAACTAGAATGGAAGAAAGGCAGCCTCTTCAGTAAATGGTGCTGGCAAAACTGGTTAACAACTTGTAGAAAACTAAAGCTAGATCCTTATACATTACCCTGCACTAGAATCAACTCCAAATGGAATAAAGACCCCGAAGTCAAAGCAGACACCCTGAAAACATTACAGGAAGTAATAGGAGAAACTCTAGGGCTCCTTGGCACAGGCAGAAATTTCCTTAATAGAGACCCAGAAACACAACAACTCAAAGAAAGTTTGGACAAATGGAATTGCATGAAACTGAAGAGCTTCTGCATGGCAAAAGACATAGCTAGCAAGATCAATAGAAAGCCCACAGATTGAGAGACGATCTTCACTAGCCATATAACAGACAAGGGTCTCATATCTAAAATATACTTAGAAATCAAAAAATTAAATCCTCCAACAACAAATCCTCAAAGAAACAACTGCCCAATAAATAAGTGGGTGAAAGACTTAAAGAGAAACTTCTCTGAAGAGGAAATAAGAATGGCCAATAGACACATGAAGAAATGCTCAACTTCTCTAGCCATAAAAGAAATGAAAATCAAAACAACATTGAGAATCCACCTCACTCCTGTTAGAATGGCTATAATCAAGAAATCTAATAACAACAGATGCTGGAGGGGATGTGGACAGAAGGGAGCCCTACTGCATTGTTGGAGGGAGTGTAAACTTGTTCAACCACTTTGGAAAGTAGTATGGAGGTTCCTCAAAAGACTCCACATAGAGCTCCCCTATGACCCAGCAATCCCACTTTTGGGCATTTACCCAAATGATCACAAACAAGACCATACTAAAGCTACCAGCACAACCATGGGGCTGGGAAGGTGGCTCAGCAGTAGAGTGCTTGCCTTGAATGCATGAGGCCCTGGGTTCAATTCCTCAGCACCACATAAGCAAAAAGAAAAAAGCCAGGAAGTGGCGCTGTGGCTCAAGTGGTAGAGCACTCGTCTTGAGCTGAAGAGCTGAGGGACAGCGCCCAGGCCCAGAGTTCAGACCCCACAACCGGACCTCCCCCCAAAAAACTATGTTTATCACAGCCTTATTCTCCATAGCTCAGATATAGAATCAACCCAAATGCCCCTTAGTAGATGAATGGCTCAAGAAAATGTGATATATATATATATATATATATATATATATATATATATATGAATTTTATGCCTCCATCAGAAAGAATGGCATTGTCCCATTTGTTAGGAAATGGAAAAACTTGGAAAAAATTATACTAAGTGAAGAAAGCCAGGCCCAAAGAAACATAGGCCTCATGGTTTCCCTTATTTGCAATAACTAGTATATGTCTAGGACAAGCAGAAAAGGTCAAAAGCTATGTACATATGACCATATAAGATGATGCTAAGTGAAGTGAACCCAAAGATAGGGACACAAGAGTTTTTATCTTTCTTACTGTTGTTGTTCATGTACTTATAATGTACTATGTGATTTTTTTTGTTTCTTTTGTATGTTCTTCCCCCATGGTATGACCCCTGTTTTCACTGTATTTGATGTCAGTGCCCTGCATCTTGTATATATATTTTTCTAATTGGGGATAGGAAGGGAAATAACAAAATGCTGAAATAAGGATACAAGATGACCCATTGTAACATTGAGATGTACAAGACTATGTATGAAAATAAATTATGTTGAAAATGAACTTAACAACTTCGGGGGGGAGGAGTTGGGAGGTGGGGAGGAATAGATGGTAGGGGAAAAACAAAGGATGGGGTAACAATGCTTAGTAGGAAATATACTCATTACCTTACTCATGTAACTATAACCCTTCTCAATACATTATCATTTTTTAAAAAATCTATGTAGCCAGACACCAGTGCTCACGTCTGCAATCCTAGCTACTCAGGAGGCTGAGATCTGAGGATTGTGGTTCAAAGTCAGCCGGGGCAGGAAACTCCAGTATTTCCAATAAACCACTTAGAAAACTGGAAGGGGCACTGTGGCTCAAGTGGTAGAGTGCTTGCCTTGAGCTGAAGAGCTGAGGGACAAGTGCCTAGGCCCAGAGTTCAGGCCTCATGATCGACAAATACATATCTATATCTATGTCTAAATTTTAAAAAAGGAAGAGGTTCACTTCAGAAGATCACAAGAGAAGACCAGCCTGTGCTAGCAAGACCTACTCTCAAAAAAGAAGATAAAATACAAGTGTACAAGTGGGCACTATTGCCTACACTATAATGTTCTTTGTTATTAGCCAAATCCTTTTCCATAAAAATATCTGAAGCATTTCCACAATGACAAATGTTATATAAGTATATATATATATGTAAGAATATTTATATATCCATATATGTCTGTATATATACACATATATATCTACGCATTTGCACACATATGTATGCACGTGCACACACGCACGCACGCACGCACGCACGCACGCACGCACACACACACACACACACACACACACACAATATGCTCATGATCCTTGCCCATAATGTAAATGAAAGTCAAAATAGAACTGATCATGGTACCAGTCATTCATTCCAATAATACTAGATACGCAGGAGGTTGAGATCTATGAATACAGGGTCAAAGTGAGCCCATACAGGAAAGTCTATGCGACTTTTTCATTCCAATTAACCAGCAAAATGCTTGAAGTACTGTTTTGGATCAAGTAGTTCATACAAAACAAAACAACCCATCACTGAGATTTCATTTTACTCCAATTAGAATGGCCATCAGCAAGAAAATAACAAAAAAAAAAACCCTTCTAAAGATTTTACACCCTGTGGTTATCAATGTAAACTATCATATATATGTATATAAGGATACGTGTATAAATATATATGTAAAAAGCCAAAAATGTATACACATATCCATATTATCAAAAGTTTCTATGTAATCCCCTCTGTTATGAAGAAGGCTTTCCTTGTGGTGGAGGCTGGAGCTGCAAACTCTTTCCTAGCTTTCTCTCACATGGCTGGTCTCTCACACTCTTTAGCTGTTCTGTTCCTCTTTTGTGAGGCTCAGTGCTCTTCTAGTTTGGCTTTTCTTAATATAGTGTCTCCTTTGTTTCACCAGACTCTTCTTCAACATCTGAATGAGAAATCTACTCTCACATTCTGAACTCCTCTCCTCTTACTCTTTCCTTCACAATCATCCATTCCTGTTGGCCAAGCTGTCAGTCATTTTCCCAAAGCCCTCTCCTCCTAATTTGCTTCCTGGGGCTGGGAGGAGTTGCTTACTTCATTAGTGCATTCTGAGAACAAAGCACAGAGTCACTTTCCCCAGAGATGAGTTACAAGAGAGAATGTACAATGAAATTGTCTAGAATCTCATGGACCTGACTGCCACCACCAAGCAGGAACTCAGTATCATGAGGGAATGGAAGAAGGGAACGTTATAAAAGAGAAGAGCAGCCAGGCCCTGTTCACATACCAGGACTGGTAAAGGTCTGGGCAAACACAAACACATGCACACAAAACTATCACTTAACTCCTCATAAAACACCTTAATAATAACAATAAAATTATATATTTTTATATGTTTTCTTCAAATAATTCTTAGTATTTTGACTTTTCCCTCAATGAGTGAACTCATTCTTGAGACTATGAAGACAATGGACTAGATATATATGCTACAGTTTTCCTATATCAGTTTGACAGATTGCCCCTTATGAAGACATTGAGAAAATTATCAGGAGACAACCAAACGTCAAGGATGAGACAATACTACCTTCATTCTATTCCCAGTCTAATCCAAAGGCCCTAGCCTTTGGCAGGGTTGTTTTCTTTTTTGGTACTGGAGCTTGTACTCTTAGCCACCCAAATGCTAGGTACGTATAGTACAACTTGATCCACACCTTCAGCAGTATTTTCCCCTGGTTCTGGACATAGTTTGCCAACTTTGCACATACACACCATCACTAAGGGAACTATTTGCAAACCTGTGTCATTTAAGAACAACTGTAAGCCAGGTGCTAGTGGTTCATGTCTATAGCTACTCGAGATTGGGATTTGGAAGATAGAGTTTCAAGATTACCCTACGGGGAAAAAAAACCCTTCATTAGACTCTACCTCCAAATGAACCAGCAAAATCTCCCATATTTGTAGTTTTCCCCTAATGAGGATCAATTCAGCATATTATGTTGGCTAGGAAATTTCTCTACCACTTTAGACACACTCTAGTCCTTGTATTCTCAGAGGGTATGGGGTTGAATTTCCTCACAGTGGCCTTCAACTGTGATGTTCCTAATACTACCTCCTCAGCATCTGGCAAAAAAATGAAAGGCACAAAATCCCTGCCTGATTTGGACAATAGAGCCTTCCTAAGGTTCCATCCAAGTTGATCTCAAACCACAATCTTCTTTTCTCTGCTACCTAACTAGGGAATCACCTTTTTAGTCCATATCTTTTAATCATAGGCATTAGAAAAATATATTAAATTATTAGTCAGACATATTATGTCTGATGCAATTCAACATATGTTCCAAAAAATCTTTACAAAATGAGTAACAAACATCATTGTTAAATATAGAGAATTCCACTTATGAACATGGACAAAGAAAGGAAGGAATTCCACTGTCTTTTCTTCTATTCAAAATTGTAGAGCATTAAATTCAGCAAAACAAATGGTCAAGAATAATGCTAATAGTAGCAGGAACAAAGTGCTAATTTGCAAAGGTGCACTGACTGAAAAAGGGGAGGAAACTCTGAGATAATATGTAGGAAACAGGAAATGTATTCAATAAGGTGTTCACATAAATGCATCTTCAAATGTTTGATTTACAAAAATACATGGAAATAAAACAACTGCCAAAAGTACAATCTCAAACAACATTAAACTATAGAAATAAAACTGATAATACATCACACATATGTATTGCCTGAAACAGTAAAATATTATTGTATTTTCCAGTGACATGGTCTGACAGAAGGGCTTGGTGACAGATTATATTCAATTACTGCTTTCATTTCTCTTCACCTTTAAGAAAAAACAGCAGTTGGGGATGTTAATTAGTAGAATTGCACTGAGAAAATATTAAAGGTACATAAACAAAATGGACATTGGGTTTCCTAAAGGGATAGAATCAGAACCTTAAAATGGACCTATAGACTAATGTGTAGCAAGTCTCTAAGGAGAATATAAAGGTGGACTTTCACACACTTTCATGTCATCTTGAAACACACACTCTCTGGACATATATAAGGAAATGTAAAACACTCTTCAAACTCAGGAAAGATTAAATGCACTGACCTGAGGTGAATTTTTAGTACAGAAGTAGGATAGAGTGTAATTGTATAGAAATTTAGTCATGAAACACTTGGAAACAATGTAAACATTTTCACAAGAATTATAATGATATTTTACAAAAAGCCACAGTCTAAATATAAAAGAGATAAAACAATATCATGAAAAATAGAATTACATAAGTGAAGTGTGTACAACAATTCTGCCATTTTTTTCTTTCTAATATAGAGAAGTAGAAAACCTTTCTATGAGCATGTTAGCACTTCTCTAATTGCTTTAAACAGGATAATGACTGGTTCTTATTTCCATCAACACTGCTGCTTTACTAAGCAATAATTCCTCTTTATATGTGTAAAATCAACCATAGACTCATCCTTTGCTATATCGTGATTCACTTATTGTAGCTTCACTATTTTTAAAAAATACGTAAATAAGGCTGGGAAGGTGGCTCAGTGGTAGAGCGCTTGCCTTGCATGCATGAGGCCCTGGGTTTGATTCCTCAGCACCACATAAGCAAAAAGAAAAAAAGCCGGAAGTGGCGCTGTGGCTCAAGTGGTAGAGCGCTAGCCTTGAGCTGAAGAGCTGAGAAACAGCATCCAGGCCCAGAGTTCAGTCCCCACGACCGGACCCCCCCTCAAAAAAACCATAAATAGTGGTCTCTCACATATCACAGGAGTTACAACCCAGAGCCCCCTTCAATAGGTGAAAACCCACAAAGTAGCAACAAGTGAACCACCATATATGTGGGGAAAACTGTATAACGCTGCTACTGTATGGACTTTCACTTATCTCAGGGATCCCTGGAATGTAAATCCCAGGATAGGTGAGGGATCACTATATTGGCTTGAGAAATTTCTAGCCACATGCTATAACTCCCAGGGAGTTATCACAAAGTAAACTAGCCTATTTTACAAATGTATATTTGTGAAAGCAGCCCCTTTCAAATTTATATAAAATGCTCAATAATATAAACCAATCATTTCCATTTCTTCCAGTTTAATATGAGTTGGCTAAATTTGTCTCAACCTCAAGCAGTCAAAGGCAGGCAATTCAACTTTGAACTACCTTTCAAAGAAGCTAGATATGTGATAAGAAATAGTGTAATGATACCTGAACATGAATAAAAGAATAATGTGGCAGGCAGAAACTGCCTGATTAACCTTCATGGTGATACAAGTGCCTGCCCCTCACACTAGAAAGGTCTCTTGGTTCAGTACAATCTCTTCCTGCACACTAGGACATTGTCTGTACTTACCCTCAGACATTTCAGTAGCCGGTTCCACCTTCTGAACCTTAACCATATCAAGCCATGAAAAGAAAAACACTTAAGTCTCAAGGCATGGTTCACAAATACAAAACTAAGAATATTCCTCACCCTAGATCATGAAAGAAAAGCATTTTGTTTAGTGTGGCAATAAATGTCATGAATAAAATGTGCTGGAGGATCCTTTCAAAAGTTCTCTGCCAGGAACAAAACAAAGCCCAGTTGTAAAATCAGCACCTTTTTCCTTTCCAAGACTTCCTTCAAGTTGAATATTTTGGTGTTCACTGCCAGTTGATTGTTTTATGTTTAGCATAATCAGTACATTTTATGCCATGAGATAATAGATACAGAATGAACAGTGTATAAAAAGTAAGAAATGAGGACTAATTTGTGAATGGCTTCCAGAACCAGACTGCTGAAGCATTCATGTGTTACCAAAAGCAACATAGCTTTTGAAAATCTAAAGACCTTGTCCATATTGAAGCAGAATCAATGGTCAGGACCAGTATTCACACATAGACTCTTATTCAAATAAAGTTCCTATACAGCAAATTATCATGAAAAGTAGCAAAATACATACATAGACTATATGCTTAATTAGTGTAATTTCTCATAGTTAGGGTAACTAAATGAATATATCAAAAGGTCACCCTATGTGAAATTTTATTTGCAATAATCAGCTTTAAGAGAAAACTGAAAAAATATATACATATATATGTAGAGAGAATAGTAAGGAGGCAGGGAGAAGGAGGCAAATAAGTAAACAAGAATTATTAAAAACTGCTGGGCGCCAGTGGCTCATGCCTGTAATCCTAGCTACTCAGGAGGCCGAGATCTGAGGATTACGGTTCAAAGCCAGCCCAGGCAGGAAAGTTCACGTGAGACTCTTATCTCCAATAAACCATCAGAAAACTGGAAGTGGCGCTGTGGCTCAAGTGGTAGAGCCGTCACCTTGAAGAGCTGAGGGATAGCACCTTGAAGAGCTGAGGGATAGCACCCAAGCCCAGCGTTCAAGCCCCATGGCCGACAAAAAGAAGAATTATTAAAAACTGATAAAAATGAAATTAATGTGAGAGTTTTTATATGCCTGAAAACTAAAACAGAGATTCTATTACATCAATATCAAAAATAAAAGTATACAGAATATTTCAAAAATACTGCTTCTTTAAGAATATTTAGATTTTTAAACTGCATTTGCAATATTTGGCTCCAGACTTTATGTTTATTTCTCTGCATTTTGGAACCTCTGTGTTCTAAAGGACAGCCTGGTGATAAACAGCACTATATGGTGTGCTTTGTGAGAATTAAATAAATGGCATCTGAAGTCGACTTCCTGGGGAGGATTCCAGGAATATTTTATGCTAACTTTCTGTTACATTAAACATAGAAACTTGGAACCTGTTGCATCTCTGCTACTGACTGGAGTGATGAAAGTAATCTCTGCGTTGTAAAAATAAAGTTGTATTTAGGCCTAAAGCTGCTACATTCAACTTAAAATCCAATGTACACCCAAGCAGGAAAAATATCAACCAAATAATTTTCTCATGGGGATAAACAAAAGTGAGATTTGAAGAAATTAATGGACATTGTGGTCAATGATATTCTAGAAAACTGTTCACCAGGGAGTGTTGCTTTATGCATGCCTTGTGGCACAAAAATGTTGTCTTTTAAATATACTGTACATTGAAAAAATTGTGAGCTTAGCCTGATTACCTTCAGATTTTCTAAATCTGAAGTTTTTTCCTTAAAAATCAACTTTAAGAGTGTATGAAAACAGCTCCCATTTGTCCAATTCTTCACTGTGAAGAGTGGCTATCCCTCACATCCTAACTACCCAGGAGGCTGAGGTAGGGAGGATCACAATTCCCAACCAGCATGAGGAAAAGTCCAAAAAATCCCGTCTCAACCAACAAAAATCTGGCCAGAGTGGTATGGGTCTGTCACCTAGCTATGCAAGTAAAAATAAATAGGATCTTGGTCCAGGCTGTGCTGACCAAAAAGCTAGATGATAGTAAAATATCACAAAATCAAGAATGCCCAAAAGGAAGTATGACTCAAGTGGCAATGCACATTACTAGCTAACACAAAGTCCTAAGTTCATTTTCCTGTACTGAACAAATAAAATACTCAAATAAAATACTCAAAGCTTTGAACAAATATCGCCATACAAAATTGTGAAGATAAAGAAGCATTGGAAAACAGATTGAGCAAAAATTTCAGACATCTTTATAATCTTCATTGAGCCAAGTCTACACCTTGCAACTATTTTACATTACACACCCCTGATTCATAAATATTTTAAGAAAAATCATGTAACTGTCACACAAATACACATGGTAGGAATAACACAAATTTTTGAGTGAAGTACACATCTGTGTTCATCAGTCTGCTGTTTCTTGTTGAGTCACAACAGCTAAGTTTTAATAAATATATATATGAAAAGGGTTTACATCGATATGTATGCAGGTTTTTCTGAACTGCAAGCTATATTGACTTAGAACTCTGAAGATTCAGGGATCTGGGGATCTCAGTTGAAAACAAGCTCATGCAGAAAACTGTGAGAGACACATCTCCAATTAAACACCAAAAAGGCAAAGCAGAGTTGTGGCTCAAATGGTAGAGCACTAGCCCTAAGCATAAAAGCTTACAGACAGCACCCAGGCCCTGAGGTACCAAAAAACATCAAATAAAATAAATACTGTATTGGAATTCCTAGCCAGAGCAATAAGGCAAGAGACAAACCTAAAATGGATCCAAATAGGGAAAGAAGTAAGACTCTCCCTCTTTGCAGATGACATAATCCTGTATTTGAAGAACCTTACAACTCCTCTCCCAAATTACTTGAGCTGATTCAAAACTTTGGCAAAGTAGCAGGTCATAAAATTAACCCACAAAAATTGGTAGCTTTTCTGCATGCCAACAACAAGAAAAACAAGGCTGTAATAGCCTCTAAAAAATTACTTAGGAATAAACTTAACCAAAGAGGACAAGAACCTCTATGATGAAAACTATAAAAACTTAAAAAAAATAAATTAAAGCAAATTTAAGGAAATGGAAAAACCTCCCATGCTCATGGTTTGGGAGAATTAACATTGTGAAAATGGCGAATACTGCCCAAAGCTATCTACAAATTCAATGCAATACCTATCAATATCCCAACAACATTCTTTAATGATAGAAGAAGTAATCCAAAATTTATATGCAACAATGGAAGACCCTAAATAGTAAAAACAATCCTTAGCAAGAAGAACAGTGCTGGAGGAATATCAGTACTAAACTTCAAACTCTATTATAAAACTTTAGTTATTAAAACAAATTGGTACTGGCACAGGAACAGGCCTGAGGACTAATGGAATAGAATTGAAGACCCAGACATGATCCCACAGACCTATGTCCAACTAATTTTTGAAAAAGGAGCAAAAATTATCAGATGGAAAAAATACAGCCTCTTCAACAAATGGTTCTGGAAGAATTAGCTACACACATGTAAAAATTGGAGTTAGATCCTTATATATCACCCTGCACCAGAATCAACCCCAACTGGATCAAAGACCTCGAGGTAAAAGCATAGACCCTGAAAATATTACACAAAGGAATAGGGGATACACTAGAGCTCCTTGGCACAGGTAGAAACTTCCTAAATAAAGATTCAGAAAGCCTGGATAAATGGGATTACATTAAACTGCAGCACTTCTGCATGGCAAAGGATATAGCTAGCAAGATAAATAGAAAGCCCACAGGTTGGGAGAAGATCTTCAGTAACTACACAACAGACAAGGGTCTCATATCAAAAATATATCTAGAGCTCAAAACATTAACGCCCCCAATAACAAATCCCCAAAGATACAAGCATCCCATTAATGAGTAGGCTAAAGTATTAAAAAGAGACTACTCTGGAGAGGTAATAAGAATGGCCAAGAAGCCCGGTGCCGGTGGCTCACGCCTGTAATCCTAGCTATTCAGGAGGCTGAGATCTGCAGATCGCAGTTCAAAGCCAGCTGGGGCAAGAAAGACCATGAGATCTTATCTCCAATTAACTACCAGAAAACCGAAAGTGGCACTGTGGCTCAAGTGGTAGAGCGCTAGCCTTGAGCTGAAGAGCTGAGGGACTGCGCCCAGGCCAAGTTCAAGCCCCATGACTAAAAAAAAAAAAAAAAAAAAAAAGATGGCCAAGAGACACATGAAGAAATGGCCATAAAAGAAATGCAAATCAAAACCACATTGAGATTCTACCTCACCCCAGTTAGAATGGCCGTTATCAAGAAAACAAACAATAACAGATGCTGACGGGGATGTGGCCAAAAGGGAATGCTACTACACTGTTGGTGGGAATGTAAGCTGGTTCAACCACTCTGGAAGGCAGTATGGAGGTTCCTCAAAAGACTAAATATAGAACTCCCCTATGATCCAGCAATCCCACTCCTGGGCATCTATCCAAATGATCTCAAGCTAGACCACACTAGAGCTACAGCACAACTATGTTTATTGCAGTATTATTTACCATAGCTAAAATATGGAGCCAACCCAGATGCCCCTCAGTAGATGAATTGATCAAGAAAATGTGGTATATACACACAATGGAATTTTATGGGTGTATCAGAAAGAATGATATTGCCCCTTTCAAAAGGAAATGGAAAGACGGAAAAATCATATTAAGTTAAGTAAGCCAGACCCAAAGAAACTTAGGCTATATGGTTTCTCTCATTTGTAATTATTAGTATAAGCCTAGGATAGTCCTGGCAGAGAATCATAATAGCTCAATAGCTATGTACATATGACCATATAAAATGATGCTAGTTGAGATTAACTACAAGATATGGAAACAATAGGGTTTTTCTTTTTGGTTAATGACCTTGTTGTCACCAATGTACTGTATCAAGTTCTTTTTTTTTTTTTTGTCGGTCGTGGGGCTTGAACTCTGGGCCTGGGCGCTGTCCCTCAGCTCTCCAGCTCAAGGCGAGCGTTCTACCACTTGAGCTACAGCGCCACTTCCGGTTTTCTGGTGGTTTATTGGAGATAGGAGTCTCACGGTCTTTCCTGCCCGGGCTGGCTTTGAACCGCAATCCTCAGATCTCAGCCTCCTGAGTAGCTAGGATTACAGGCGTGAGCCACCAGCGCCCGGCTCAAGTTCTTTTTTTTTAATTTTATTTCATTTTTCTTTTTCTATTGGTTTATCCCTGACAATCTTGTCTTTGATTCTGGTACCCTGAGTCTTGCATATATATGTATCTGATTTGGGGAAGGGAAGGGAAATAACAAAATGCTAAAAGAAGGGCAAAGGTTTACCCATTGCAACAACAATACTCACAAGACACTTTGTAGGAAATGAACCTTACAACTTTGGGGGTGAGGAAGGAGTGGGAGAGGGAAGGGATAGTGGGAGAACACCAAAGGAGTGTGTAATAATGTTCGACAAGAAATGTACTCATTACCTTACTTGTGTAACTGAAACCCCTCCGTACATCATCTTTACAATAAAAAAATAAATACTTGCATTATACCTTTAACAATTTTTACGAAGGGCCCAAAACATGGTTCTAATGAAACTGTTTAGCTCTTTATGTCATGTACACTGACAAATTAAACAAAGTTCCTTACTTTCCTGACATTGAATATAGTAGTGCTCCCAGAAGAATTGTGTTCTCAAAACACAATAAATACTTCTGAAGGAAAGGGAACAATGCATTTTGGTAAGAGACAGCAAGTGGAATAAAATGTTAGAGACCTCCACTCCCCAGTCAATTTTCAGCAACATTTCAGAACACTTTCAAACTTGTTATTTCCTTTCCTTCCTTGAATTTCACTATTTCCCCAGTATATATTCTTTAAGGATTTACCTGGCATCTTGCAAGCTCCTTCATCTTTCTCTCCATCTTAGATGTTATATTGGAAAGCTCAGCCAGTGCACTCACAGGTTGAGGTTTCTCCTCAGTAACTTGTTGAGCCTAGAAGAGTAATCATGTGTAGTTTGGTTAGTACATATCATTAATATATAGCACGTGTACATATATGTCATAGATCTAAACATTTTATTTATCACAGATGTGTAATATCCACAAATAACACATGGGTAGATCTAATCATATATAAGTTGAAAACCTCTGAACATCAATGCGCGCGCGCGTGTGTGTGTGTGTGTGTGTGTGTGTGAGACTGTTACTCTCCTCCCCACCCAGGTTACTCTAAATACTAGGCACTAAGAATTTTTCAAGTATTTTCATCTATGATAACATTAGGACATGCCACTTATTGACTATAGGCATCACAAAAGAGACACAAAACGTATTTTGGGAAAACAGATGAGCATATGCATTCAGGCATTACCAGAATATTATCCCCTATGCATATTACACTCAAATCTTATTCACTAGCACTACAGGTATGCACAATTATATCTGCATCTATTCAAGATTGCATTTAAGGATGAATTTCTGTGATCAAAATCCAACCTACTAAGAGACCACTTCAGCTCTGGTGTTTTGGTTAGATGCTCAATGACCTCTCCACCCTCTTCATCTAGATTTCCTTTTCCTATCCATATTTCACTCTGCAAT
Organism: Dipodomys ordii; assembly: GCF_000151885.1. NCBI lineage: Eukaryota > Metazoa > Chordata > Mammalia > Rodentia > Heteromyidae > Dipodomys > Dipodomys ordii. The sequence goes on from NW_012267435.1 coordinate 210,720, forward strand.
GTGACATTGATATTAGGGAAATGCATCTGATGGACAGCAATATTTGGTTGCTCTTGTAAATTTTATAAATTGTGGAGGTATATTTATAATATGTCATAGAGCAATTGTAAACATGCACACTTTCCAAACAGATCACAGACATATATAGCAAAAAGTCCCAAGGCAAAACATCTTTTGCCTTATACTTCTTCCTCTTGCATAAATATGTTCACAATCCTAATTTACCTGACATTCAATTATTGTAATATATTCTTTGTCACCTTAACTAATAAGGACCTCTGATTTTATCAATGAGGTTTGGTTTACTATCATAGAGGCATGAAAGAAAACAAGAAAGAAATGTCAAGGTACAGATACTGTTACTATAATTACATTATGAGTTTATATTCTATTATTGTGGCTTCTTGGATAATCAGATTGCTCCATTTGTTCTTATGTAGTGTCAGGCTGTTCAGTCCATCAGAAATTTTATTTTTTTCTCTCATGGAGTTTGAACTTTCAGGCCCCTATTTACTAGGTGGATATTCTTCCACTTGAACTACATCACCAGCCCAAGTTTTGCTGGTTGCTTTCAAGAGTCTGAACAACTCTCCTACTAGATTCTCCTCCAATTGTAATTACTCGCCCCTCATATTCCTAGGCAGTTATGAATGCAGTCACCTGCACAGTTTTTATTCCTGCACAAGGCCAAGGGGAGTTGATTCACTTAGCAGTTGGAACCTCTACAATCCCTTGCCCCACCAACCCAGTATGATCTAAAAGAGACCCTGTACCCCAGGCATTTTCTTCTCCAGCTGCCCCATCCCACTAGCTTCCTCTGTTTGGCTTCCTTTGATGCCATCACAGATACCCCACCTGGGGCTAAGTGAATGTCCCCAGCAGAACTCCAAAAGTTAATCCTACCTGTCATTAACCCCACCAACACCACCATATTCTACAGTAACTTCAAAGACTATTTCATTTACTCTCAGCCAATCTAGTAACTATGGCAGTCCCACTATGTTTGTGCCTGCACTGGTAAGTTTTTCACTCAAGACTGGCACTTGAACACTTGAGCCATAGCTCCACTTCCAGCTTTATGAAGAGAAAAGATTCATCATAGATTTTTAAAATTCAGGCTGGCTTTGAAATGTGAAATCAGATGTCAACCTCCTGAGTATCTATGATTACAGGCTTTAGACACTGGAACCTGGCTAGAGTCTGTATTTTTTTTTTGTCATTCATGGGGCCTAAACTCTGGGCTTGGGTGCTGTTCCCAAGCTCTTCAGCTCAAGACAAGCGCTCTACCACTTGAGCCACAGCACCACTTCCTTCTTTCTGGTGATTTATTGGAGATAAGAGTCTCAAGGACTTTACTGCCTGTCAACGTCTAAGGCTTTGGGGGTCCCTGGGTAAGGGTCACAAAATCACCAGGACACAGGATGCAGAGTGCAAACAGCAATTGCCACTGCATGCTGTGCTTTATTGTTAGTGGGTATTTAAAGACAAGCATGCATTATCTTTGCCAAAATTTAGTCAGGAGACATTCACACAAAGAATTTCAACAGATACAATTTTACTTAACCTATGAGACAATGTCTTTGTATATTTTTATCTAAACTATTTTAGAGCAAGCTCAAACCACTTCCCCATACTCAGGAAAATGCTTGACTAGCTGTGTGTCTATACTTAAGCAAGCAGAAGAGCTACTTCCTCAGCTCCCAGGAGTCTGTGACATGTGCTTTGAGATAGGGAGAGAGAACATGTTCCATCTCTAGCCCGGCATGCCAAGAGCTTTCCACATACACAAACACAGTCCTCAGGTAATCTTGAGGCCGGAGCCTGCATCATTCTGCCCCTTCAACATAGACCCTGAGTCTTCACACCTGCCCAGGCTGACTTTGTACTGTGAGCCTCAGATTTCAGCCTCCAGAGTAGATAAGATTACAGGACTGAGCTGCCAGCACCTAGCTTGCTGTCTTTTGTTGTTGTTGTTGTTGTTGGTCATAGGGCTTGAACTCTGGGCCTGGGCACTGTCCCTGAGCTCTTCAGCTCAAAGCTAGCACTCTACCACTTGAGCCACAGCGCCACTTCCGGTTTTCTGGTGGTTTATTGGAGATAAAAGTCTCACAGACTTTCCTGCCTGGGCTGGCTTTGAACTACAATCCTCAGATCTCAGCCTCCTGTGTAGCTAGGATTACAGGCATGAGCCACAGATTCCTGGCTTATCTTTTAGTACTGCTAACCACAAAGGAGAGAGGAAGAGTCAAAAAGCAGTGGGAGCTCTCTCTCTCTCCCACTCCTGCTCTAACTTCCTGCTGATTTGATCCAACAAAGTCAAGACTGGCAGACACTTTCCTCATCCCAGACCTGCTATTCATACCAAAGATGATACAAGATTCTAGGATCTGTCCTGTGACCCTAACAGACAGCCCTGTCCCAGACTCTGTGAAAACTAAATGCTGGTGTCTCACATTGTTCCTTCCTCTCCCAATCGCACTGTTGCCTCCTTACTCTAGAGTGACCTCAGAAACAGGAACTATTAGAGTTTATTAGACTTTGCCAGAAAACCACTCAGACATCCAAGTAGGAAGAACAAAGAAAAGGTTTATTGCCAGTACGGAGATCAGCAAAACCCCTTCTCACAAGAAAGAAGAGCCAGCTATTGTGTCTAGTGACCTTTTATGACCTACAAGGTTTAGGAGTCAGAGACCCTGGTGTGGACGTGTGGGCCTGGGGCTTCATTGTGGCAGACTAGGATTTATAGCTGCTGCCTAATAGTAGATAAAGGGTCTTGCAGCTGCCCAGACCTGAAAGTCACTCTAAAGGGATTTTGTTGCCTGATATGATTGTAGCTGTCCCAGAGGAGTCCATCTCAAGGTAAAGCTGGATGAGGCTGTATCTACTGCCTTTATTAAATGGGCCTAGTGTTGCCTAAGAAAGGAGCATGCTAAGCGAAGGGAAGGGAGCTTATTAGGCTAACAGGAACTTTCAACTCTTAGCCTCTGAAGTAGTTACCACTACTAGCAGGAGCCATGAGTGTCCTGCTTTTATAATTGCTCAAGGCCTTGTGGAGAAGTTTATTCACAGAGCACTATGATTCCCCATGGCCCTTCCTCCTGTTTTGACTTCCTGCTGCAAAGATCCTGCAAAGTCAAGATGAGCAGGCACTTTCCCCACTGCCCACCCTGCATCTCATGCCCATGGAAGATTCCAACTTTTGTGGGGTGTCCATCAGAGGTGCCACACTATGGCGCTCCATGAGGGCCTCCATCACTATCTTAACTGTTCCTCTCTCCCTCTCATCTTCCTCTTCTACCATACCACAGCCACCAGACTCCAATGACCTCAAAATGTGATCACTCAATGGTTCACCTCCCAACTATCCACTACAGTCTTGAACCACTGATATCTTTTTTCACTTGTTACCAAATAGTTGAGAAATTTATTTCCAGATAGTAGGAACCCACAGCTCCACACATGTTTAGACTCCCTGCTGAAGAGATCCCTCAGAATCAAGACTGAAGGGCACTTTCCACATTGCTTGTTTGACCACAGGCCCATGCTCAGGGAAGCCTCCTTAATCTATCCTGTGGCCAACACCTGAGCCCCATTCTGGAGAATGTGAGGGCTAAAGGCTTCTCTTTCTCTTTACTACTTTGTCTCCCCAGCACACCACAACCACCTTACAACACTGTGGCCTCAAAACGAGATCCTTCAGCTCTGATCCTCAGCGTTCTTCATTTATTACTCCTCATTGATCACAGGAGTTTATTCACAGAGCAATATCTCTCCCCCACCACCGAGCCCTGAAAAGGTCTTGAACAGATCCCACCTCACCAAGATTTTTCCTGATGTCCCTCTTGTCCCTGCCCGCCCCATCCTCTTAGTCAAGATTTGGACCCCTGTCCTGTGGCCACCAGAGGCACCCCATACCCTGAGATTTCATGAATGCCTCCTACACACCCCAAAGGCTCATCTCTCCCTCTACTCCTTCCTGCCCCTCCCCTGTGGCCACCTCACTACAGCATGGCGCCAAAACCAGATCCTTCCGCCCAAAGCCACCAAGTAGCTGCTATTGCCTCCATCTTGCAAGAGTGCTGGGGGCAGCCGGCAGAAGTTGACCCACAGAGCCGTGCCCCCTCCCCATCCACCCGGTCCCGGTGTGCTGACCAGCTCCCAGCACGTCCACGTGACTCAGGGAGGCCCTCCGACCTCACCCTCCTGCCCGCCCCTCTCGTTCTGCCCACCCCCCACGGCCACCTCCCTTTGTCCAGACCGCACCACCATGACAAAGGCCCATGCGACAGTGCCACCTGTCAGGGACAGGACGGCGACCTCGAGCTAGGCTCGTCCCCCTACAAGGCCAGGGGCCACACGCCACACCCACCGGAGCCCTTTGACCTGCTCCCCATCCCCCCCAACACACACACACACACACACACACACACACACATACTGTCAGTCCCATTTGCTCAACATGAAGTCAGCACTGCTCTGAGGCCTTACCTGAACTTTCAGAATGCAGGACGACACTCGCACCTAGTAGCCATGAAAAGCTGCAATTGCGCAAAGGCTCACTCAAGCACATGCGCAGTAAGGAGCACAAACGGGGTGGACTAGGCACAGAACTACCGCATATGCAATGTGGAATATGTCCACGGTTGAGCACGCAAAGCCCTAACTCAGCAAAGTCACTAGAAATGTCCACATTTACTGAGGCAAGCACCCACGGGCCATAAATCTCTTTCCTACCTGTGTGCACAATGAACATCTCCAGATACTCTAAGATTAAAAATGGGCCTCCACAGCACGTTTCTCGGCTCCTACACAACTTTTCTCCAATTTGCAGGCCATGCAGCAAGCAGACTCAGCTTGCCCCTATGGAGAGATGTCTCTGAAAACACTCTCTGTGACAAAAAAGACTTTTTAAGTGTTACTTTTGGATTATCACTCAAATCCTTAGTTCCATCCTTCCTTCTGTCTTTTCTGTCATGCAGGCTAGGATTTGCCCACTCCCTCAAAAATAAAGACATTCACCCCTGATAGCTTCGACTTCATTACTGTCTATTCAAATCTGTGACCTACATTCTCAGAGTAGAGCAGTGTGGATGCAGTATGATTGCTCGTTTTATTCTCTGACATTGAACTTAATTATTAGATGGAATTCTTTGCTTTTGGTAACTTCCTTTGAGATGTCTAGCTTTTTCTGCTACCTGATTTTGTCTATTTGTACTTAAACATCTGGAAGATTAAAAAAAAAGTAGGTCTAATGCCCACACTAAGATACTATGCCAAATCCATTGGCTTCACTCATTTTTGTAATATGTTCACAGATGTGTTTTTCTATTTTTCACTTTATTACTTTTTTCCTTTCCCAATAAAAATATCTGAAGCATTTCCACATTGGAAAAAAATTATACATGTATTTCTATGAATATTTATGTATCAATATTTGTGTGTATATGCATAAATATGTATACATACATATATACACACATATACAAAGTAATGCTCAACATCTCTGACCATAAAGTAAATACAAGGAAAAACAGAATTGATGTAAGCACCATTGTTTCACTCCTATGATCCTAGATGCTCAGAAGGTCGAGATCAGTGTATCCAGGGTCAAAGTCATTCCAGACAGGAAAATCTATGAGACTTATTTTCAATTAACCACTGAAATGCTTGAAGTAGAGCTTTGGCTCAAGTGGTACAAAAATTAGCACTGAGGTTTCCTTTAAATCCAGTTAGAATAGTCATCATTAGGGCTGGGAAGGTGGCTCAGTGGTAGAGCGCTTGCCTTGCATGCCTGAGGCCCTGGGTTCGATTCCTCAGCACCACATAAGCAAAAAGAAAAAAGCCGGAAGTGGCGCTGTGACTCAAGTGGTAGAATGCTAGCCTTGAGCTGAAGAGCTGAGGGACAGTGCCCAGGCCCAGAGTTCAGGCCCCACGACCAGACCCCCCACCAAAAAAAAGAATAGTCATCATTAAAACATAACAAAAAATGCTTCTAAGGAGGGAGGGGGAAAGGAACTGTTTACACTCTGTTGGTACCAATGTAAACTATCACATACGTGTGTGTGCATATATGAATACACACATACAAATATATACACACATACCCATATGATCATCCACTCTGTCATGGAAGCTACCAGGCTTACCTACTGGTAGAGCTGCAAACTCTTTCCTAGCTTTCTTTCACATAGCTGCTCTCCCACACTTTTCAGCTGTCCTGTTCCTTTCCTTGGTGCTCAGTGATCTTCCAGCTTGGCTCGTCTGAATGTAGTCTCTCCTTTGTTTCCTAGACCCTTCTCCTTCAACAGCTTAATGACAAATCTATTCCCCCACACTGAAGTCCTCTCCTCTTTCTCTTTTCTGATGGTCTTAGCAGGGGAAACACAAGAGAGAACTAGGGTCTGTTGAGGGGCAGATTCCTACCAATTTGTCCCATGTTGGGGTACCACATGCAAACCTTTCCCCTTGTATGGAGCTTAGTTTCCCTTTCTGTAAATTGCAGGTCATATTGTTTACTTCAAATCATCCATTCCATGTATGACACATTATTTATCTGGTGGGGAATCTGTCAGTCACCTGCCCCATGGCCCACTCTACTTCAGTTGCTCCCAGGAGTTGAGAGGAGCTGAGATAGCTACTTCTAGTTCTGTCTTTTGAGGTTTCTTCAGCCTGATCCATGTGGTTATCCTAATGTTCCAGCTTCCTGTATTATAGGTCTGGAAACAGCAAAGACAATATCTCTAGTGCCCTAGAGCTCTAGTAGTGGCAAAACAAAACAAAATAAACACAATACACAGGCCTTCGCTTCCTGATTGTCTCAGAGCTTGGAGGCCAGTGCTGTGAACATTGCACAGTGGTAAAGCTGCCAGCAATATCATTCTCACCCAGCCCCTTTAGGGGTGCTCAGACAGGAGCAGAGTATGCCCAAGATCACTTTGAATTTTATGGAGAAAAGGGAGTATTGACCTCTAGTGGCAGGTGGCAGACCTGAATTGCTCCTCTCATAGTCAAGGGCTCTCTTGGTCTTGGTCAGGCCATATCCCAGATTCATTTGCAATTTCCATACCAGTTTTCTACTTTCTGTATCCCCATGAGGCCCCTGTTCTGAATCCATTCCTCCTAAGATCCATTCTCACTAATACCATCCATTTCATCTATAGTAAGGGTCTTGTAGTTGGACCCACCCTTGTGTATCTTAACTGGACTTTCCCAGGCCTGACTCAGCACATTCTGCTCAGTCTACTCCAAACTCTCCCTACCTCTTATTTGGGCCTACTTGTTCGGTTTTGAAATAATGAAACCTGAGTTTTGTACTTATGAAACCTGAGATTTGACCTTGGTATTACCATGAACCCCTCCTTGAACTCTTCCTATTCTTCACTGTCAGTGAATTCCTATACAGGCTTGAGGATCAGTTCAGAATCTCCTTTTCTGTCAGTAATAGGGATTCAACTTAGGGCTTTAAACTCTTGTTTTCTTTTTTTCAGATGACAGGTGCTCTGCAGCTTGAGCTAATTCTTTGCTTCCAGCATTTTTGCTGGTTAATTGGAGATAGATTATCAAGGATTTGCCTGTGGAAGCTGGCTTCAAATTTCAACCCTCACATCTCAACCTACAGAGTAAGTAGGATAACAGATGTCAACCACTGACCCACTGCAAATGAATGAGATACTTGGACAATTTTCTCTGTTTTGTGCTGGCATTGGTGCTTGAAATCAGAATCTTTCACTTTCTCTTGGCTTTGTGACTCAAGGCTGGCACTCTACCACTTGAGTCACATTTCTACTTCTTCAAATTCTACTTTTAAGAAGCAGTTAAGATGTCCTGAGTGTCTAATGAAGAGCTGGCTACTTGCTCATTGTGACCCAGAATCTGTGGCCTCTACCTGAGTAATAGGAGATTGTGGACGATGTTGCTGGGCTCCCTGCACTGTGGGAAGCAGGTTCATAATGCTGTCACTGTTCACCATAACCACCTCTAGCAAATAGAAGACAGAAAAGCATGGTGTCACCAGGTGTTGGTGGCTCACACCTGTATTCCTAGCTACTCAAGAGGCTGAGATCTGAGGATCGCAGTTCAAAGCCAGCTTGTGCAGGAAAGTCCGAGAGACTCTTATCTTCAATAAACCACTAAAAACTGGAAGTGGTACTGTGGCTCAAGTGGTAGAGCGCTCACCTTGAGCTGAAGAGCTGACGGACAGTGCCCAGGCCCAGAGTTCAAGCCTCATGACTGACAAAAACAAAACAAAACAAAACAACAAAAAAACCCTGGCATCTACTTTTTTCTTTGTACATTTCCATGTTCGTGACATTTTTTTTTAGTAAGAAGTATATGTCACATTTTTGGTTTCCTATTCAAACTAGGGCTTGAACTCAGGGTCTCAGATTGTTGACTGGCTTTTCTTTTATTTTATGTTCTTACTTTTTCTTTTTCTTTTTTCTTTTTGTTTTTGGTGCCATACCCAGGGCTTGAATTCAAAGTCTATCTCTGCATTTTCATTTTCTTGAGGTTAGCACTCTTCTACTTGAGCCACAACTCCATTTCCAGCCTTTTGGTGGTGGTGGATAGATATTTCACTGACTTGTTTGCCCCTGGTGGCTTCAAATCAAGATGCTCAGATGTAAGTTTCCTAACTATCAAGGATAACAGGCATGAGATACCAACACCAATTTTCCCTAGTGTATTTATCTTGAGACAGGCAATCTAACACTTCAGTCACACTTCCACTTCCAGATTTTTGCTACTTAATTAGAGACAAATGTTTCAATGATTTGTTTGCCCAAGCTTGAATTACAGGTGTGAGCCATTAGTGCAAGTGTCATATCCTTTTTCAAGAGAAAAACCCTTATGGACCCTAAAGTCCAATGAAAAGTGAAGATAGCTGAGCGGGGACACAGATACCTGAAGACAAGTGCATAATGCCATCAAGTTTCTTAGAATTAAGAAGCCACTTAGCCTTTCTCAAGTAAGTGGAGTGAGTAGCAAAAAAGGGAGTTGGCATTAATTTGAATGAAAATCCTCAAGGGACAACATGGCAATGCCAACTTAGCAAATTCTGGGAATGAGATCTCTGGCTGCTGATTGCATTGGATCTACAGGAAGGGAGAACAATGTCTCCATTTCCAAATGAAGATGGCCTCCTCAGAATGCTGGGCTACTGTGTTGTAGGAATGAGACCTAGAAGTTGATCTTCATGAAAAGAAGTCTTGACAGAACCAAAAGTAGGAGTCCTGTTTTCCTTGGGTAGAAGCTGGCTACACTGTCTCAGATGCCATTAGCAGTGCCAAGCACTGACCTTTCAGCATAATTTGTCAGGCCCATCCTGTCCCCCACCTCCTTCACTCCATAGTAGAAGTCATGGAAAAGTGGCATTGCAGTGATGATACCAGGCAAGGTGAAGATCTAGATCCTTTAAGGGTTGTGCAGCAGTCCATTTCCCTGTCAAAAAAGTAAAGTCTGTGCAGTAAAGATGACAACATCTTGCAGAGGTGTGGGATACCCTGCATGAAGGAGATGCCCAGACCTTCAGAGCTGCCTCTTCTCCAAGCTGCCCCTGCCCTGAGTTTGGGGAAGGAAAGATGGGATGGAGAGGGTACAACCTGCGAATGTGATGTGCCTAAAGTCAATCTGATATTCTTACCTTCTGTCCACAGTCCTCTCTGACCCACCTGTTGTCATCTCTATCTGGCCTTCTGCTATGGCCTGAGCCTCAGAATCTGCCTGGACTCTCTCATTCTCTCATAAGTTAATCCATGACTTCAAGAGTGAATTTTGCTGCCTCTGTCTGCAGACTTTCCAGACTTTTTCCAGGGGCCACCACATCCCTGAGCTATCTTCCTTCTTCTTTCTATTTCTCTCTATCTCTTTTTTTCTGTCTCTCTCTGTGTCTCTGTCTGTCTGTCTGTCTCTCTTTCTCCTTTGTCTTTTCTCTCTCCCTCTCTTCCCTCCTGGATTTGCAGAAACTTCCTCATTAACTCTTCGACATTTTATCTGAATCAAGGACTATTTTCAAACAACATCTGGTGGAATTTCATCAGAAGACTAAAGTCTGAGGCTCCACAATGACTCTTATTTCTCACTTCCTAGGCAAAGGTTCTTAGGAGGCCTAGAATCCCCCGATGAACTTCAAGATCCCTGTATTGACAAACTTCAGCTCTTTCCCTTGGTCTTTGACACACTAACCTCTTGTAATTTTTCTCATGTCATATTTGCATATGGCTTCTCACTCTAACAAGAGTGCAGTACCTCCAGTGATCTGAAGACTTCTCTTTCCATTTTGTTGGTTATAACCTTATTAATGAGGATTGCTCTGAGTACTTTTTTCACTTTTACTGGGCCTGAGTCTTGAATTCAGGGCTTGGGGTATGCCCCTGAGCTTTTTCTCAAGGCTAGTGCTCTTCCACTTGAGGCACAGCTCTACTTCCACCTGTTTTGGTGCTTAATTGGAAATAAGACTCTCATGGTTATTATTGCTCAGGCTGGCTTTGAACCATGATCCACATATCTCAGACTTCTGAATAGCAACTTCAGACTGCTGAATACCCTTTTTACAACCATGTTACACCTGCCACCTGATGTCCCAACTTCTTGCCAGTGCGTTATTTCTCCCATGTCTCCTAACACTGAAATTTACATCCTTATATCACTTACTTTGGATGATGTCTCCTCCTCATCGACTGCATAGGCTTCAGTAAAAATGAAATCTGTCCCTGTCCATTTGTGTTGAATGAGGTATTATATAAAATAGTCAAGAAATATGGATTGAAGGAATATTTGAATGATATAGTTTATCCAATGTTCAGATGGATTAACTGCTGTGATGATTTGTTGTTTTTGTTTTGTTTTGTTTTTGGGTCCGGTCATGGGGCCTGAACTCTGGGCCTGGTGCTGTCCCTCAGCTCTTCAGCTCAAGGCTAGCATTCTACCACTTGAGCCACAGTGCCACTTCCGGCTTTTTTCTTTTTGCTTATGTGGTGCTGAGGAATCGAACCCAGGGCCTCAAGCATGCAAGGCAAGCACTCTACCACTGAGCCACCTTCCCAGCCCCTGCTGTGATGATTTGTAAGAAGCAAAATTCAGGATTCACATCACCTATTCCAGACAGTTCTTTTTCTAACAGCCCAGAGTTGATGGTGGAGATGGTTGTGAGAGAATGGGAAGAGGGGTCATGCTCAAGGAATAGATTTCAGTGCTACTAAATAAATAGCCCTGACAGGTGTTGATAGCTCGTGTCTGTAATCCTTGCCAACCATTAGGCTCAGATATGGGAATTGCAGTTCAAATACAGCCCACACAAAAATGTTGAAGAGAGTTTGATCTCCAATTAACCAGAAAATCAAGCCAAAGTAGAGATATGGCTCAAGTGTGAGAACACTAGTCTTCAGTGTGAAAGCTAAGCAGGAACATGAGGCTCTGTGTTCAAACAGCAGTACTAGAATAAAAATGAAAGGAGCTCTTTGATGCCCAGTAGAGTCATATAGATACTGAATATTCTTGGGTTAGAAGATGAATGCAGACTTGAAAATGCAGGTAGAATTTCATAGGGCAAAAGAATTTAATTGGCTACATCATATATAGACTAATGTTGAATGTCCTGAAATTTTAATAGTACAAAATGAGGAGGGAGAAAGGGAGGCAAGGCCAGAATGAATGTGCAGTGATTCAGTGTTCTTTGAGGCAGGAGGTCACTATTTACACTAAGGCTGATGTCCCTACTCTCTGTTGTCTTTTGTCTCACCAGTATGAGAATGGAAATGATCTCTCCTAGCAAGAATGTATATGGATAAAAATGTACTCAGGATAGAAGTTAATCAAAAAACTGAAAATGCAACTCCCATATGATCATGTTCTACCACTCCTTAGTATAGACCAGGAGGAGTGTAAATCAAATAAGACAAATTGGATTTGTGTCCACATCTTCGTTATTCAAGGCCAATGCTCATAGTTCTGGGGCTTGTCTGGATCTCAGAACAAAGTAAGAGAGTACAAAGACAGAATTTCTGATGCTCTTGGAAAGAGATTTGAAGTATCGTGGCTGAAGCTCTGTCCATGAGAATACAGACACAGAAGGATGGGCCTGAAAAGGTTTGTTTTAAAGGAAATAGCACAATAGGCCTTCAGCCCTCAATGAGATGATATAATAATGAGGGTGGGTGGAAGAATCTAAACAAGGGGGTGGTTTGGGCAAAGTCAGCTGAATCCATGATTGAGGGGGCAAAGGAGAAGTGAATAGTGTGGTGGAATGCAGCCATTCCATAATTGTGAGTCCTTGAGGAAGGTCCACAGACTCTCTTCCTAAACTGTTGAGAAAGAGTTTTTTTCAATATTTTTGCTATAATAATGATAATAATGGAGAGAGAGAGGCAGGACTCAACTCTGACTATGACCTAATAGGATGCTGGCTTCACACAGGTCAAGGACTGGGGCTCTAAGGAAGGTCAGGATAAACTGCAACTGTCCTCAAGGGTATCCAGGATCCAGATATCCAGGATGCAGAGGGGATTTCATGACAAAATTTGTAAGAGAAACTAAAAAAATAATAAAATACAGATGGAAAGCAGAGGTACTCAATGGTAGAGTATGGAAAAGCATGGTATATGGGAATTAAAACAGAAGCCAATACTGAGAACAAACAGGGGGCTGTAATGAACATTAAATAGGGGTTAAAATGTTCAAGGTCACAAACTCCCTCCACAAAGAAGTGTGATGAAGGAAAGACAACTTTCTCTGATCTATTTCCTACCACATCATAAAACACAGGGATAAAATGAGCACTGCTGGCTCATGCCCATAATCCTAATTCTAGTTACTCAGGAAACTGAGATCTGAGAATCTGAGTTTGCAGCCAGCCTGAACAGGAAAGTCTATGAGAGTTTTATCTCCACTTAATCACCAAAAAGCCAAGAGTGGAGCTGTGTCTCAGGTATTAGAGCTCTACCCTTGAAAACAAAAGCTCAGGATCAATGTCCAGGCCAGGAGTTCAATCTACAGGACTGAAATCAAAACAAATCATCATCAACAACAACAAAACAAGGATAGTTGGAATGTGACTAGAACTTTTGTTGGTGCTTCTTTTGTAGTAAGGATATTGAACTTTCATGTATTGGCCATTGCTGTTTCTTCTCCTAAAAATTGTCTATTCATTTGCCCATTTATTCATTACATTATATGTTTTTCTGTTATTTAATTTTGCAAGCTCTTTGTGTACGCTTTATATTATTAATTTACACATTACACACCTGAAATCTTCTTTTCTCTAAGTTGTCTCTTGATTTTGGTAACTATTGTTTCAGATACACAGACTATTTTTTCCTTTTTAAAAATATATTTTATTATTATTGTAAAAATACTGTACAGAGGGTTTACAGTTACATGAGTAAGGAATGAGTGCATTTACTATTGAGCATTGTTACCTACTCCTTTGTTTTTCTCCTGCCATCCCTTCCCTCCCCACCTTCCAAAGTCCACCTGCCCCCCTCCCCCCCCGCCCCCGCTGAAGTTGTAAAGTTTGTTTTCAACATAATGTCTTGTACATCTCATTGTTACAATGGGTCATCCTGTATCCTTATTTCAGCATTTTGCTATTTCTCTTCCCCTCCTCAAATTAGAAAAATGTATATACAAGATGTAGGGCACTGACATCAAATACAGTGAAAAGAAGTTATACCCTGGGGGAGGAACATACAAAAGAAACAAAAAAATCACATGGTACATTATAAATACATTAAAAGTAACAGCAAGAAAGATAAAACCATTTGTGTCCCTATCTTTGGGTTCATTTTGCTTACCATCATCTTATATGGACATATGTACATAGTTTTTGACCTTTTCTGCTTGTCCTAGACATATAGTAGTTATTGCAAGTAAGGGAAACCATGGGACCTATGTTTCTTTGGGCCTGGCTACTTCACTTAATATAATTTTTTCCAAGTCTTTCCATTTCCTTACAAATGAGGCAGTGTCATTCTTTCTGATGGAGGCATAGAATTCCACTACATATACATATACATACATACATATATATATATATATATCACATTTTATTGATCCATTCATTTACTGAAGGGCATATGGGGTGGTTTCATATATTAGCTATGGTAAATAATGGTGCAATAAACATCACAGAAATTTTTTAATTTGATTCAATCCAATTTTCCAATACTTGCTCTTATTTCCTGGGCAATTAGAGTCCTATCTTTGCCTATAACATGATCTTTGCCTAAAATATAATTACTCTATGAACCCATCATATGATTATTGGACATATTTCAGAAGGAGGGTAAATCAATGTACAAGAGAGATACCCCTATACCCATGATTACTGCAACTCTGCTCACAATAGCCCAACACTGGTATAGGCAAAGGTGCCTATTTAACAACTAATGAATAAAATTAAAATATATGGATATAAATAAAAAGAAATTGCTCTGCTATTAAGAAAAATAAATGTAACCTTGGCAGGAAAATGGGTACAACTTGATGTCATCACCCTGAGAAGGAGAATCCAATCTGAAAAGGACAAGTATCAATGTTCATTGTTTAAATATTGAGAGATCACAGATAAGCAATCTGGTCCTGGTCATTTTTTGTCAGCACCACTTTGCTTATTAGTTGTTTGTTGTCAATGCTGGAGTTCGAACACCAGGCCTTAAGATCCTAGGAAAACATGCTAAACTGGTTGATCTACATACACCTCCACATTCTAGGAGGATTGTGTGTGTGTGATTGTGTGTACACATATGTGTGTGTGTGATTGTGTGTACACATATGTGTGTATTGGCACTGTCTCTGAAATTTTTTGTGCAGAAACAGCACTCTACCACTTGAAATACAGCTTTTTGTGTTAGAGACAAGAATCTCAGATACAGTGTTGGAGGCAAGATTCACTTGGTAGAGTGATAGCCAATGACTGAAAATGTCAGGTACTGAGCTCCTGACCAGGTCTCAAAAATTTAAAATAAAAAAGTATCAGGGACTTTCCTACTTGGGCTGGCTTTGAAGCATTATCTTTAGATCTCAGCTTCCTAAATAGTATTACAGAGTTGAGCCACTGGTGCTTGGTTGCCGGGAGTATTTTTACAATTTCTATCTTACAGGTTGATTTGGGTTTTCTAGCTCATTAGTGGAATATGATACTTTTATTAACTTGTTTCTTCTTTTTTTGGGGGGGGGGTCCGGTCATGGGGCCTGAACTCTGGGCCTGGGCGCTGTCCCTCAGCTCTTCAGCTCAAGGCTAGCACTCTACCACTTGAGCCACAGCACCACTTCCGGCTTTTTTCTTTTTGCTTATGTGGTGCTGAGGAATCGAACCCAGGGCCTCAGGCATGCAAGGCAAGCACTCTACCACTGAGCCACCTTCCCAGCCCTATTAACTTGTTTCTTTCATTTAAATAATTGAAGGTTCCCCAATGGCATCCAATATCTTTCCTCACTTGCCTCAGTACTCAAGAGATTGATAATCATGTCCAGCAGGAACCAGGGATGTCCCTAACTTTAACAAAATTCCTGGTCTCCTTTTGGATGCTAAAGCCAACTCCTCATGTCTTCTCTGCACTCCTGGCCTTCTCTCTAAAACTGGTACCATCATTAGAGTGGCAGCTCTAAATTTTCTATCCAAATATTTTTTCTCATTTCCTGTGAATGAGGCAGACTTCTTTCCACTCATGACTCCCTGACTGTACCAGAATGCCTGAACATCTGAGAAATCTTAGCCAAAAATGGAGGTATCCCTATTGACACTAAAAAATCTCTGTTGGACCCTGACAAAAAAGGTATTAATCCTAAAATATAAGTTGCTACAAATAATAATGAACAAATACAGCAAAAGAGATTTCCACTATTATAATTTACCTTAAGGGTCCCATACCTTTTCCTTATCAAAAATGATATCCCTCATGATGGAGATTTTTTTTAAAAAGGAGGGGTGGAACTTCAAAGTATAATAAAACTTAAAGAAATAGGGCCCCTACCCAGGCACTGGTGGCTCACGCCTGTAATCCTAGCAACTCAGGAGGCTGAGTTCTGAGGATTGAGTTTCAAAGGCAGCCATGGCAGGAAAGTCTGTGAGACTCTCATCTCCAATAAACCACCAGAAAACCAGATGTGGTGCTGTGGCTCAAGTGGCTAGCCCTGAGCTGAAGAGCTGAAGGACAGAGCCCAGGCCCAGAGTTCAAGCCCCACGACCAAATTTATATATATAGACCCTTAAGAGTCTGAAATAGACCTTGCAACATGTCTATCTTGCAAATACAAAACTCTAATAAAAATGGAAGCTAGTTTGGGATCTCTGATAAATAAAACATTGGTCCCTATCCACACTTTCCCACAATCCTTACACTTCGTTAAAACAGAGATCAGAGCATGGCTCATTGTACTTGGCTTCAAAGATGTACTTTATACATTCCCTTACATTCTGATCCTCAATACCTGTTTGCCTTTGAGGATCCTTCTGACCAATCTACAAACTGATCTAGATTATCCTCCCCCAGGGATATAGAGATAGTCCACAGCTGTTCAGGTAGACTGAAGCCCAGGATCTGTTATAATTTAATCTTCTACACATTCTAATCATCCACTATGTCTGTAATGTTCTCTGGTTCTTACAGAGGTCATAATTTCCATATTAAAGAGTCCACAAGATCAATGGCTCCTGTCCAATACTCTAAATTTTTAAACTCCTCTCCTTGCTTTCTCTCATTCTGTGCTTCTGCTCTAACTCTCTAGACAAACTTTGCTGTTCCATACTTTGCTCTAAAAAGAAAAAACAAAACGCTTGTTCTCATCTTTGTGCTACTAATAAAAGCTGAGGCAAATATGTGTTATCTTCCTCTTGAAAAGAACACATAACCTTGCCATAGTTTGGGAAAGCAGCTTGGCTTTACTTCACTCTGAGGGCATAAATAAACAAAATATGTCCCATCCATTGATGTGTTCTGTTTGTTCTGTGCTTAAATGTCGTGTTCAACTTGGCTTCTATAGTCAATTTTAAAGTTTAAAAAATCTGACATCAGAGGGATTGGGGGGGATGGGAGGGCAGGGATGGATGGTAAGGGGAAACAAAGGAGGAAGCAGCAATGCTTGATAAGAAATGTACTCATTACCTTGCTCATGTAATTGTAAACCCTCTGTATGGTATTTTCACAATAAAAAAACTTAATAAAAATAAATAAATAAATAAATAAATCTGAGATCATAAACTAGAAGATATTGCTTTCTTGTCAGAATCATACTTTCTCTAGCTTCCGTCTCTACATTGACCAAACCTGCTGTGATGATGCTAAGACAATGAAGTCTATGCCATCTTATTACCACTCCCAAAATGTTAAATTAACCTATAGCTAAATGGTGTACTTGAAAGTACTCTAAATTAGTATACTTGGTTAATGTATTTTTGTATGTTGATCTATCAAACATTAGACCAAAAAAATCCACTAGCTCTTGTAATTCCAGGGACAATGGCCAATTTTCACTTTTTAGCTCAAATTTTATTCACCCTTGATAGATCTAATCTAAAATGTATTGTAAACACGTGTGTGCATATATATATATATATATATATATATATATATATATCAGGATATTTTGTTATTTTGATACATGTAATTATTATCACTCTTAAAAGATGGTATCTTATTTCAATCAGGTCTAACATAAATATAGACATTCAACAATTAATTTGGCCAAACAAAAAAGGGGAGGTTATTTTGAATTCAAACAACAAATGGGCCCATACAATTTGATTATCTAAACAAATGACCACAATCTCTTTCATTCTAGATTCAACTATTTTACAATAGATTTATCTATCAATGAATGTGTTTGTTTTTATATTACAAAAACGTTTTAAGGTTGCTTTACATCCTTGATTCAAAAATACTGTACTTTATTGAAAATGTTATCTAAACTGAAGTTTTATGAAAGTAACTTTAAAATGTAAATTTAAATAATTAGCATGAAAAATTAAAACACTGAAAATTGTTATAGAGTATATAAACAACTCTAAGATTGAACTTGTAAAAATTTCGTATGTGCCATGGTAAGGGCAATACTAGGCCCCAGTGAGGAACCTGAGTCTCAACAGCTTCCACAGCCCAAGCCAGGAGACTTACTCCACTATTCTAGTTACTCAGGAATATTCATGAGACTCTTTATTTCCAATTAAACACTTCAAAAGTTGGAAGTGGAGCTGTGGTTCCTAAAGTAGAGTGCTAAGCTTCTTCAGAATCACGCAGGGAGAACAACCATGCCGTAGTTGAAATTCCTGGACTGGCAAGTTCCCAGGCAAACACACACACACAGACACACACACCAAGTATCACCTAACTCATCATACAACACCTTATTAATGACAATAAAATTATATTTTTAAAAAGTTTTCTTCAAGTAAATCTTAGATTTTTTATTGTTCCCTCTCTCAGTGAACTCATTCCTTCAGACCATCAAGACAATAGGACCAAAAGCAGATGTCACAGTTTTTCTGAGTCAGTTTTGCAGACAGAATCCCCCTTATGGAGACATTGATAAAATATAAACGGACAATGAAGAGTCAAGGTTAAGATACTATTACTATGATCATATTCTCATCTAAAGCCTTCTGAAATTTGTTCTTTTTAGGTATTCTTGTTTGAACATCTAGGCTCCCAAATGGTAGGAAGATGTTATACAACTTGAACCACAACTCCAGAAGAATTTCTTTCCTGGTTTTTGAGATGCATCTGCCAACTTTCCAGCAGAAACACCATGACTGAGGGGACTACTTCCTAGATCTGTGTCATTTTAAAACAACTATAAGCCAGGTGCCAGTGGTTCATGTCTGAAGTTACTCAAGAGATTGTGATTTGGAGGATAGAGTTTCAGAAAAAAATTCATTAGACTCTACCTCCAAAATAACCAGCAAAAAATCACATATTTTTAGTTTTTCTGCATTTGAGATTGAATTCTGCCTATTATGTTTCCTAAGTAATTACTCTACCATTTCAAATAGTCCTTGTATTTCCAGATAGAGTCATGAGCTGACTTTGCCCAGGGTGGGCTTGAACTGTGATCCTCCTAACTCTCCCTCCTCAGCAGATGGGGAAATGACAGACTCAAAATGCCTGTCTGGTTTGGACAACAGAGCCTTCTAATATTTGTCCAAGGTGGTCTCAAACCACGATCTTCTTTCTCTGCTACCTGATGAGGGAGTCTCTTTATTTCATCCATATCCTTTAATCATTTAGGTACTAAAAATTTAAACGTATGCATACAATAGTTTTTTTTGACATTTTCTGTCAGATGCAATAAAACATACATTTGAACAAATCTTCTATACTGTGGATAATTGTACTTTCAAAAAAATGAAACATCACTGTCAAAGAGAGGGTATTCCAATTATGCCTATGGGCAGAGAAAGGAATTCCACTGTCTTTTCTTCTATTCAAAATTGTACAGAGTGATAAACTCAGGAAAGCACATGATAAAAAGTACTCCTGATATTAGCAAGAATAAAGTGCTATTTTCAAAGGATGCAATGAGTTCATTAGATTGATTTAAAAAAGGGGGTGATGTAACATAGAGATGCTGGAAATCAAGCATATATACAATAACGTGTTCAAATGAATGCATCCCCCAATGTTTTGACTTATATAACTACACAGAAATGAAAATTTTCAAAAATATAATTTTCAAGAGCACTAGACTCTAAAAATAAATTTGATAATGCATTGCAAGAATTTGATGCTGAAAACAGTAAAATTTTATTGGAAATAATTTCTCAGTGAATTATCTGGCAGAAGAGGTTGGTTGCAGTTTGCATTCAATTACTCTTTTGGTTTCTCTTCATCTATAAGAAAACACAGCATTTGGTCACATTAATTAGTAGAACTTTAGTGAGGAAAAAGTTAAAGATAGTAAATCATCATAGACATTGGGTTTTCCAAAAGGACTGAACCAGAACCCTAAGGGGGACTTTTAAGCTCAAATGCAGCAAATCCCTTGGCAGAATGTGAAGGTGGACTGTCACACACTTCATAGTACCTTGAAATACAACACTTTTACAAGACACATAAGGAAATGTAAGAGACTCTTGAACCTCAGAAATGATACAATGGGCTGATTAGAGGTAATTTTTAGTACAAAGGTAGAATAGAGTGTACGTGTAGAAAAACTTAATTATGAAACAACTGGAAAAGAAAACATTTTAACACAAATTATTTGGATATTTTTACCCAAATTATCATTCAAAATATGTGAAATAAAAGAAAAATCATGAAAACTGGAATTACTTAAGTGAATTATGTACAAGCAATACTGTACAAGATAGCAATATGAAGAAGGAAAAATATTTCAATGGGCACTTTACCATTTATATAGATATTTTAAACAAGATAACTGATTGGTCCTCATTTTCATACATGGATCTAGTTTACTAAGGAAGAATGCCTCTTCACATGCTTAAAAACAGCCCAATTTGCTTGAGAAATTATATGGCCACAACAGTTTTAAACAATTTTTTTCAGGGGTGTATCAAAATGTAAAGTAGCCTATTTTACAAATGTGTATTTGTGAAAAGCAGCAAAGGCATGTAAAAATACTTAAAAACATAAGCAATTTTTTTTATTTCTCTCAGTTTAATATGAGTTTGGCTCATTCTGTTTCTACCTCAAGCAGTCAAAGATAGGTATTTGTGTTCCGAACTACTTTGCGAAGAACTAAGCCATGTGACTTCAGATAAGAAAATGGTAAAAATGATTCCTATATGTGAATGAAAGGATACTGTGGTAGGAGGAAGAAATATCCTGATTTACCTTCATGGTTGTATGCATGTCTGCCCCTGGCACCAGAAAAGCCTCCAGATTTGAGAGAATCTCTTTCTGCACATCAGGACATTGTCAATACTTACCCTCAGACTTCGTAGGGGCCAGTTCCTGCTTCTCGTCCTTAACTATGTCAGGCTCTGAAAAGTAAACATCAGTTACTTTAATTCTCAAGTCATGATTCACATGTACAAAATTAAAATATTTCTTACCCCAGACCATGAAATAAAAGCCTAGTGTGGTAATAAATGTCATATTTGCAATAATTAGTATACATCTAGGATAATCTTAGCAGATGAGCAGAACAGCTCAATAGCTATGTACATCTGACCATATCAAATGATGCTAAGCGAAATGAACTCCAAGACATGGACACAAGAGAGTTTTCTTTGTTGTTGTTATCAATGTACTGCGTGATTTGTGTGTGTGTGTGTGTGTGCGCGCACGCATGCGCTTTTCCCCACTGTGGTTTACCCCCTGTTGTCACTGTGTTCGATTTTTGGTACCCTGGGTATTGTATATACATTTATCTGAACTAGGGAAGGGAAGGGGAACAAGAAATTGGTGAGACGAAGGACAAAGGAGGAACCTATGCAACAGTGATACTCACAAGACAACATGTTGGGGGGGGGGGCAGAAAAAGAGGGAGAAAAACGAGGGAAAGGGTAACAAGTTGGACAAGAAATGTAATCACTACCTTATTTATGTAACTATAACCCTCCTCTGTATATCACCTTAACAATAAATTTTTTAATGAAAAATTAAGTTTCTGGAGGATCCTAAGAAAAGGTCTCTGCTAGGAACAAAATAAACCCAAGTTGTAAAATCAATACCTTCTCTCTTTCCCAAGGCTTCCTTCAAACTACTTAGTTGAGCTTTTTGTTCTTCCCTGGCATTTGATTTTTGTTATGCTAACTATATTTATCACCACATTTTATAGTATGAGAGAATAAATGGGAGAATGGAAAGTATAAGAAACAGAGAGCATTTAGTGAATTGCTTTAAAACCGGACTGATGAACCTACTGTGTCATCAAAAGCAACATAGCTTTTGAAAAACTAAGGATTTGGTCCATATTGAAACACAATAAATGTTTACAACCAGTGAATACAATGCATCATTCACAATTGGACTCTGGTTCACATACAGTTCCTGTACTGGAATTTATCAAGACAAGTAGGAAAATCCCAAAACAGATTATATTCTCATTCTGTTCTGATTGTTAGGTTAATTAGGTGGTAAATTAGGTTAACTAGTGTTAAAGAATGTGGCAAAGGATCATAATATATGACATTCAACTGGAAATATTTAGCTTTAAGAACAATGAAAACATGCATGTGTATACATAAGGGACAGGTAAGGGAGGCAAGGAGGAGGCAGCTAAACTAAAAATTATTAAAAACTGATAAAACTAAATGAAATAAATGTGAGAGATGTTTCACTACTCCTAAAAATAGAAACAGATTTTTTCTTATGCCAATATCAAAAGCAAAAATACAGAATATTTCCAAAGAATGCTGCTTTTTTAGAAATACTGAGGCTTTTTAAACCTACATTTGCAATGTTTGGAGCCCAACTTTATGTATTTATTTCCCTATGTTATGGAACCTCTGTTTTCTGAAGGATAGCCTGAGGATACTGCAATGCATTGATATGCACTGCATGGTTTTGTGTGTGAACATTAACTATCTATGACATCTGATGTCCTTCTTTCCCCACCTCCCCAACTCCTCCCTCCACCACCCCGAAGTTGTAAAGTTGGTTTTCAACACACTTTCCTTTCAAGTACTATACGTTGAAGAAATGGTGGGGTTAGCTTATCAAACTTTGGATTTTCTAAATCTGAAGTTAGTTTCCTTGAAAAAAATCTACTTTAAAAGTGTATGGAAACCCTTGGAAAGAGTAGTTTATCCCTGAAATCCTAACTACTCAGAAGGCTGATGTAGGAAGGATCACAGTTTCCAACCAGCGCCAGTATAATGTTCATGAGACCCTATCTCAACCAACAAAAATCTGGAAAGAGTGGTATGAGCCTGTCATCCTAACTACACAGGCAGGATGACACAGGTAAGATCCTGGTCCAGGATGTCCTGAATGAAAAGCTAGATGCTATTTTAAGATACACAAAATCAAGAATGGCTGGAGAGAAGCATGACTCGGGCGGCAAAGCCCTGAGTTCAATCTTTTATACTGAAGAAACAAACAAAACAAAATAGCAACAAAGATCAAAAAGTTATGGCTAATGTTGCCATATAAAATTGAAATGCCACAGAAGTAATAGAAAACAAAGACTACACAAAAAATTTCAGATACCTTATAATCTTCTACATTACACACCCCTGATTTATAAGCATTTTAAGAAATTCATTTAAGTCACTGTCAATCAAATATACTTAGTAGGAAGAACACAAATTTTGGAACAATATATGTATCTGTCTCCATCAGTCTACTGCTTCTTGTTAAGACACAATAATCTAAGTCTCAGTTCAGACATTTATTTTTTATTTTTGGGGGGGTGTCCGGTCGTGGGGCCTGAACTCTGGCCTGGGCGCTGTCCCTCAGCTCTTCAGCTCAAGGCTAGCGCTCTACCACTTGAGCCACAGCACCACTTCCGGCTTTTTTTCTTTTTGCTTATCTGGTGCTGAGGAATCGAACCCAGGGCCTCATGCATACAAGGCAAGTGCTCTACCACTGAGCCACCTTCCCAGCCCCAGTCCAGACATTTATTAAATAGGTTTCACGCCAATATGCAAGCAGGTTTCCTTTTAACTGCCTGCTATTTTGGCTTAGACCTCTAAAGTTTGGGGTTTCACTTTTAATACAATTATTATGAAGCCCTCCCCAAAATACCATTTTAATGAAACTAAGTTTAACTTTTCATGTTGCGTACACTGACAAGTTAAACAAAGTTCTTTAGTTTCCTGGTATTGGACAAAGTACTGCCAAGACAAGAATTGTGTTTCCAATACACATTAAATACATCTTGGAGAAAAGAAGAATAATGCATTATGATATGAGAGAAAAACTGGAATAAAATGGAAGCCACCTCCACTCTCTAGTCAGTTTTCTAGCATGTTATTTGCTCATCTTTTTTGTATTTCACTATTCAGGATGCACACCCATTTTGTTCAGCAAGCGTTTTTCCCCTGCATTCACCTGGACTGTCCCAGTCATCTTCATCTTGCATCTCCGTCTGGCACATAATGTTGTAGAGCTCAGCCAGTGGACTGAATGGTTTATTTTTCTCATCAGTAACTTTCTGAGCCTAGGAGTGTAAGCAATGCAGTTTTATTAATGAACATCAATAATATAACACACATATATATATGTCATAGATATATACACTTTATATGTCATAAACATGTAATATCCAAAAATAACACATAGGTAGATCTAATCATAAATAAGTTGGAAATGTTTTATCAGCATATCTACAAATAAGTACGTATAAATTTGCATATATGTACATATATGTTCATAATAACATTATTCTGCTCCAAGTCACAAGGACTTCGCAGGTATTTTCATCTATGCTAAAATAAGGGCATGCCAAACCTTGTAAAAAGGCACAACAGGGTAGTCATAGAACATATTTCTGGTAAATAGGTGAGCATAAGCATTCAGGCATCACCAGACCATTAGAATCAAATGTTATTCACTAGCATTGTACTTCTGCACTTTTATCCCTTCATATATGCTAATTTACATTTAATGATCAATTGCTGTGATTCAATGCTAAGATACTTACCTCCTTAGCTTTGGATCGACGGTAAGATGCTCGATGATGTCTCCGTTGTTTATGTTTAGATTTCTTTCCCTTTCCCATATTTCACTCTGAAATATGACATTGATATTAGGAAAACACACCTCGTGGCAGTGATATTTGGCTACTTCCATGGTGAATTTTATAAATTGTATAAATTGTCGTGATATATTAACAATATTTCATATAGCAATTGTTAGTATGTGTATTTTCCAATGAAAACATATGCATATGTGGTGAGGTAAACTAGTTTCAAATAAGAAAAAAATTCTTAATTCTTATGGCAAAACATCTTTTGCCTTGTTCTACTTTCTCTTGCTTAAAGATGTTGACAATCCAATTTTATCTGAAAGTCAATTATTTGTCAAATTTTCTCATATCCTTAACAGGTAAGGACCTCTGATTTTATAATGAGGTTTGGTTTTCTATCATGGAGTCATAATATAAAACTGCAACAAGAGAGAAACATCAATGTGGAGCCAGTACTACTTTGATTACATTCCCTTTACCTGGGCCTCTTTGCCACAAGCATTGCTTCTTAGATGGAAGAGAGTGCTCCATTCATTCCAGTCAGTCCACCAGGAATTCTTTTTTTTTTTTTTTTGCTGTCATAGTATTTGAACTTTCAGGCTCCTAGCAAATATGAGCCTGGATGTTCTATCACTTGATTAACATCACCCAGCCCAGTGTTTTTTGTGTAAAGATATTGTACAGAGGGGTTACAGTTACATGACTAAGGTAATGGGTACATTTCCTATTGAGCATTGATTCCCCCTCCTTTGTTTTTCCCCTACTATCCCTTCCCTGCCAATCTCCCTTACTCCTCCCCCCTCCCCAAGTTGTAAAGTTTGTTTTCAACATATTGTCTTGTACATCTCATTGTTACAATAGGTCAAACTGTATCTTTGCCTCAGTATTTTGTTATTTCCCTTCTGCTCCCTAAATTAGAAAAATGTATATACAAGATGCAGGGCATCAGAATCAAATACAATGAAAACAGGGATTATACCATGGGGGAAGAACATACAAAAGAAACAAAAAGGGCTGGGAAGGTGGCTCAGTGGTAGAATGTTTGCCTTGCATGCATGAGGCCCTGGGTTCGATTCCTCAGCAGCAAATAAGAAAAAAGAAAAAAGCTGGAAGTGGCGCTGTGGCTCAAGTGGTAGAGCGCTAGCCTTGAGCTGAAGAGCTGAGGGATAGCACCCAGGCCCAGAGTTAAGGCCCCACCACTGGACCCCCACACACACAAACACAAAAAAAGAAAGAAACAAAAAATCATATAATACGTTAAAAACAACAGTGACAAAGCAAAAAACCTCTTGTGTCCCTATCTTGGGGTTCATTTCACTTAGCATCATCTTATATGGTCAGGTGTACATAGCTTTTGCCCTTTTATGCTTGTCGGATAAGATTATCCTAGATGTACACTAGTTATTGCAAATAAGGGAAACCATGGGACCTATGTTTCTTTGGGTCTGCCACCCCAGTTTTTTGCTAGCCATTTTCAAGATAGAGTATGGCCAACACTCCTTCCATCATGATACTTCCACTCTCAGCCTCCTTGGCAAGTATGAGTACATCCACCTGCATGGTTTACATTACTGCTCAAAGCCTAGGAGAGTTGATATACACAGCAGTGGGAAGCTCTCCCACCCTTTGCACAACCAAACCAGCCTGGTGCAGAGCAGACCCTGCATTCAGGTATTTTCTTCACCATCTGCCCCATAATATCCCCCTAGCTTCCTGTGATTGGCTCCCCCTGTTCTGTTACACACATCTCCACTTGGGTGGGGCTCAGTGACTATCTCCTGCACAACTGCAAAAGCTCATCCTACTTGTTATTAATGCCACCAACACCATCATACTCTAGAGTGGTCTCAGAAAGCATGATTTACAGTGTGAGCCACTCAAGAAGCCATTGCACTGCCACTTTTTTTGTGTGGGCCTACACTGGGACTCGAACAAAGGGCCTCAGCTCTGTCCCTTAAATTTTTGATCAAGGATGGTGATCTGACACTTGAGCCACATCTCCACTTCTGGCTTTTTGGAGAGAAAAGTTTCATAGATTTTCCTCCTCAATCTAGCTCCTAACTCTGATCCTCAGATCTCAGTCTACTTAGTAATTAGGAATACAGCCATGAGTCATTGGCACCAAGTTGCTGTCTGTCTTAGTAGAAATACTATAAGTACATCTCTCCTACTCCTGCTCTGACTTCCTTGTGAACAGTTCCCACTGAGGCAACATTGTCAGTCACTTTCCTCATCAGAACCGGCCCCTTCCATTCCAATGTCCATGGAACATTCTAGCATCTTTCATGTTGCAACCTTAGACAAGCCCCTCCCAGGTTCAATGAAGGCTAAATCCTGGTCCGGCTCCTATTAGCCCTTGCCCCACCGCAGTGTAGTCATCATATCCCAGAGTGGCCCTAGAAAGAGGATTCTTCAGCTCTTTTCCTATCAAGTAGGTTACTATTGTAAGAGTGAGTTATCAGTGTCCTGCTTTTATTACTGCTCACTACATTATCTGCCCATCCCCCAAGAGCCACCTCACTTCATCCAGGCTGCTCCACCACGACAGTGGAACCTGTCAAGGAAAGGACAACAACCTTGAGGCTCATCTACATATAAGGCCACGGACCACAAGCCAGACCGGGCCTAATCCCTCTAGACCCTCCCCACAGTCACAGTTAATGTGCTGCCAGGACTGCCCTGAGACCTTACCTAAACTTTTCGATCAAAGTTAAGGAGAACACTGAACGAGCACACACACCACCACCCCTCTAACGGTTCCAATCGCTAAGGCTTGCTCAGGCGCATGCGCAATAAGGAACACGCACTGCTTCCTGCATGCACGTGCGCAATGTGGAACACACGCAAGGCTGGGCCTGCGCAGTGTATTTCGTCATAATGGCGATGCCTACAGAATCAAGGACCCATGGGCCTTAAAGCCCTTTTCCAACCTGGGTGCACAATGAACACTTCCAGATCTCCTAAGACTGAAAATGGTCATGCACACCACTTTTCTCTGTTCCAACCCAAACTTTCTCCCATTGGTAGGAAGTTTAGAATAGAGACCCAGCTTGTGCATATGGAGGGATGTGTCTGAAAACACAGAGTGAGACAAAAAGATTTTTTAAAACATAACTTTTGGAGAGTCACTCTAATCCTTTACTTCCATCCTCCCTTCTGGCTTTCCTATCATGCAGTTTCCTCACTCTTCAGGAATAAACACATTCACGACTGATGGCTTTCATATTTCTTTTTTTTTTCTTTGGCTGTCAGGGGAATTTTTTTTATTGTGAAAATACCATACAGAGGGGTTACAATTACATGGACAATATAATGAGTACATTTCTTTCTTTTTCTTTTTTTTTTTTTTTAGAAATACTGGTTTTTTATTTGGCCAGCCGCTTCTTTTAGCTGCTTTCATCTTTTCTTTTTTTTTTAATTGTAAAAATATCATACAGAGGAGTTACAATTACATGGGCAAGATAGTGAGTACATTTCTTATCAAGCATTGTTGCCTCCTCCTTTGTTTCCCCTTCCTATCCCTTCCCATCTCCTGCTCCTCCCATTACACCCCCCCAAAGTTGTAAAGTTCGTTTTTCGACATAACAACTTGTACATCTCATTGTTGCAATGGGTCCACCTGTATCCCTAATTAAACAATTTGTTTTATCCCTTCCCCTCCACAAATTATACCAACATCAAAATCAGTGAAAGCAGGGGTTATACCGTGGGGGAGGGACATACAAAGCAACAAAGAAATCACCTTATAAATATGTTAGAAACAATCGCATGAAAAAAAAATTTGAATACATATCTTAGGGTTCATTTCCCTAACATCATCTTATCTGACCTTTTCTGCTTATCTCAGACATATACTAGTTATTGCAAATAAGAGAAACCATGGGACCTATGTTTCTTTGGGCCTGACTTATTTCACTTAACATAATTTTTTCCAAGTCTTTCCATTTCCTACCAAATGAGGCAATGTCATTCTTTCTGACGGAGGCATAGAATTTCATTGTGTATATATAGTACATTTTCTTGATCCATTCATCTACTGAGCGGCTTCTTATCAAGCATTGTTGCCTCCTCCTTTGTTTCCCCTTACAATCTCTTCCCATCTCCTCCTCCTTCCCCCCCTCCCCCCCAAAGTTGTAAAGTTCATTTTTGACATAACATCTTGTATATCTCATTGTTGCAATGGGGCCACCTATTTCTTTGATTCCATTACTGCAACCTACCTGCAAAGAGTAGAGCTGTATGGATGAAGTATGGTTGCTGAAACCCCACCTTCTCTTTTTATATTATGACATTGGACTTCAATTTTTAGAGGAATCATTTGCTTTTGATAACTTCCTTTGAGATGCCTAATCTTTACAGCTATCTTCCTATGTTGATTGCTTTGACCTATTTGTAGTTGTAACATCAAGTATTAGTGAGACAGATCAGAAGATAAAGGAATACTTCTTCCTGGAGATCAGGGGTGAGATTAAGCACTTGTTAAGCATAATGAAATGCTATTGAGTTTTGATAAATGCTGTTAGAATTGATGCTCTAGTGAAGTGTACTTGTCTGTGAATGATTGAAACTATCAAGACAGGCTGTTCTCTCAAGGATGAGAGACTTGTGTGGAAAATTCCTATACTCTGGACTTTAAAATAACTGTATTATTTTATTGTCTGCTATATGAGAGGTTAATACTACTCTATTTCATAGGAGTATACAATTCCATGTATTAAATATAGAATAATTTATATAAGTATTTTCAGTTGATGTTTACTTTGTAGATTTTAGCTATTACACATAAGAACATACGTGGAATACACGTTACACTATACATATTGGGGTTTGACAAAATAGTCACTTCAGCAAGTGTAGGTTGATATAAACAGAATTTTGTAACACTATAGAACCACTCATTAGAATAACTGAATAAAAATTAGTGGCAGTACATAACTTCCTGTACTCAAAATCCTCTTAGATCATGTGAGTAACTGCTGGATGTATTACACAACGGCTAACCTGCTGGCTGCTGAGATGACAGCTCATGGCATTAACTAATGGTGTACAAACTTACTGAGCTTATATTGAGGCTCCCTGTGAACAGAGACAAGAACCAATAGGAAGGGGGCAGTGACAGTAGTGACTAGGCAAATGCACTACAGAGACAACCACATCAGGTGCATGACCCATGGTTTCAGTTCCACCTTATCAGCAGTCCTGAACACTTTTAAGATATCTGTTGGTTGTTCCTCAGTTAGCCCTAGTCAGTTCTTCCCCAATGATTCTGAGTCACTCATCTTTCTCATAGTTCAAATCTTGTCTCTCATGGCCCCATCTCTCCTGTGGTCATGAGTATCCCTGTGGCATACTGGGGTATAATTATGCCCTTTGAAAAGGGAAGGATACTGAGGCAAGCAGGACATGGGCCTATCTCTGCACACTACACCAATGATCAGGGATTGATCAGAAGCTACTCAGCCTACAATATCCAACCCCTGAGACATATGAAGATTTTCTACTGTCCCTTCTTTGAAGCACCCTCTGTCTTGTGTTTTCTAGCCCATGAGGACTGGTGCATCTTAAATCAACAAGGGATTCTACACCTGGTACTCAGGCCTGAGGAGAGACTTTGTTAACATGCACATAGATTTAAAATTGTATGTGGCTTTAGATTAGGGGCCTTTTCTTAAACTCCAGGTTGTTTTGCAACTGTCCCCAAACCCTTCAGCATCCAGAAATGTGCCTTAGGATTAGCCAACTTTTGCTTTACTTGTCCAGATGGCCTAATGCAAAGTGAGAGCATTGCATGTGTGTGTGTGTGTGTGTGTGTGTGTGTGTGTGTAAAGTTATAATGAAAACTGTATATACACTTATAACAAAAACTGGTGTGTATGTGAGTATGTGTCAGTCCTGGGGCTGGAACTCATGGCCTAAGCACCAGCCCTGGGCTTTAATGGCTCCAGGCTCATACTCTACCACTTGAGCTACAACTCCACTTCTGGCTTTTTCATAGTTTATTGGAATTGATTCACATAGCATTTCCTGCCCAGGCTGGCTTTGCAGCACAATCCTCAAATGTGAGACTCCTGAGTGCCAAGGTTAATAGGCATAAGCCACTGGAACCTGCCTCAATTCAAACTTTCAGGAGAGTAAAGGTATGAGAACTGTTCTTTCTTTGACCATAAAACTAATCTCAGAGCAGCAAAGGAAAAATGGAGGATTACAGACCATTTCTAATTATTCCCTTAACCAACACTGACTAAAACCTGAGCTTTCAGGAAAAGGGAGCAGAGCCCACACCAGGCTGTCCCTACCTGTCCACATGAAGAAAGGCATAACCCAAGGAACATCTGGCCTGAGGCAGATGCTAGCTATGACACCTCCAGGGATGCATGTGCTCCTTCTGTCATCTCACTCCTTCCTTGTCTGGGACATGAAACACTCCTGTGGGCAATAGCAGGCATCACTGTAATGTGGATATTCAATGGTTGAGTTGTGTCTGGTGACACCATGACCTCACTGTGGCACCACAGCCACCATAGGGCCACTGATGCCCTGAATGGAAAAGACACTCTGACTTACCAAGAAGCTCACATAGGGACACAACCTCATCCTGGACCAGAGACATCCAGAATGTTTAGTCATGTTGATTTCAGTTCTCAGGCAGCATTTCCTAACACCTTGTTGATAGAAAATCTAGACATGTAACCAGACTTCATCATCATCTAAGTCTTTTGTCTTTTATCATATCTATTAACACTATTTTTATGTCTATTGACAACATAAACAGACATATATTTGGTATAGTTAGAAGCATATATATTACAGCATCTATCGTATTTTTTTTCAAATACCCAAGCACTACTGGCTCACGCCTCTAATCCTAGTTATTTAAACATGTAGAGCACATGGGCAGCAAAGATGGCACTGAGAGGGAGTTGAGTGGACAGAGCCCAATTTGCTTTACGTTCAGTGCTAACCAGCAGGTGGAAGCTTAGGTGCAGGATAGGGTGTGACCTTGACAGTGATTAGTTCCTCTTCCTCCCCTACCATGCCACCCGCTCTTTTTTGCTTTAAAAAGGGCTTGCTCTGTATTAATAAACGAGTTTTCTTCCTGCTTGACTTGACTTGCTGCTGCCTCTGATTGTCTCCCAGGTTAAGGGAGGCTGCCTTTCCTTGGACCCAGTCCGTCTTTTGTGGGACGGACGAAGACCCGACATAAACAGGTCTGAGGATCGTGACTCAAATGGTAGAGAAGCAGCCTGAAGCATAAAAGCTAAAGTGCAGCGCCCAAACCCTGAGTGCAAGTCCCAGTACCAGCACAAGAAAAATATTCTCAAATAAAAAAGTACGTTTACCATTTTGTCACAGTGTTCAAATACAAGCACACCTCAGCAAGAGATGGTTTTTGCATGTGAACATGTTGAACTGGGAGAGATAGGCTGATGTGAACATTATATGCTAGGAACAAATGATCACTGAGTAGGATGAATGACACATTGATCCAAGAGAACTGAGATCTGGTATTTCCTGCATAGGTGCCTTTATGAAGTTAGACCTATTCTGATGCTTCCTTCTTAAAAACAGTCTTCTCACATTCATTTCTTGAGAAGTCTTCAAAGATGTTCTGTCTTTCATGCAGAGGTTGTCCTGGCTCATTGTAACTAATAATCTGAGGCCCCCTGACTGACAGGAGATTGTGTACCATGTTTCTGGGCACACTGCACTGTGGGAAGAAGGCTGTCCACACTGTCACTATTAGCCATGACCACTTCCAGCAGAAAACAGACAAAGAAGCATGGCTTCAGCTTTCTTTTTTAATATGGATTTTTATTGTAAAGATACTGTACAGAGGGGTTACAGTTACATCAGTAAGGTAATAAGTACATTTCCTCTCGAGCATTGTTACCCCTTCCTTTGTTTTCCCCCTAACATCCCTTCTCTCCACCTCCCCAACTCCTCCCTCCTCCTTCCTCCCCCCAAGCTGTAAAGTTCGTTTTCAACATAGTGTCTTGTACATCTCATTGTTACAATGAGTCTACCTGTATCCTTGTTTCAACATTTTGTTATTTCCCTTCCCTTCCCCAAATTAGAAAAATGTATATACAAGATGCAGGGTACCAAAATCAAATACAGTGAAAACAGAGGTTATATCATGGGGGAAGAACATACAAAAGAAACAAAAAAATCACATAGTACATTATAAGTAAATTAAAAACAACAGCAAGAAAGATAAAACCTCTTGTGTCGGTATCTTTGGGGGGAAGGAGGAGGGGGGAGATGAGAATGGATGGGAAGGCAAAACAAAGGAGGAGGCAACAATGCTTGATAAGAAATGTACTCAGCTGGGAAGGTGGCTCAGTGGTAGAGTGCTTGCCTTGCATGCATGAGGCCTTGGGTTTGATTCTTCAGCCCCGGAAGTGGCGCTGTGGCTCAAGTGGTAGAGCTCTAGCCTTGAGCTGAAGAGCTGAGGGACAGCACCCAGGCCCAGAGTTCAGGCCCCA